>NW_027414300.1:0-52098 GCF_964106895.1 Numenius arquata | reverse complement strand
CCCGCAGCCCCCAACGCCCTCCTGCCCACCCCCCCTGCAGAACCAGCCAAAACGGCTTCTGCTCTCCGCCCCCGAACCGCATCACTTACTGCCCCCTTCCGAGCCCCAAAACCCAGCCGCTGAGCCTCTGCTCGAGTCCCCAAAACGCCGGACTCCACCCCCGCCCCTCAGCCCAAAGCCACACGACTCCCTCTCCGGCTGAAGCCCCAACACTAGCCACGCGAGCCCGTCTGCCAGCCCCGGGAGCCGCGAGCACCTCCCCAGACGCCTCAGCCCGCCCCCCCGCAACGCCGTCTCCCCTCGGAGCCGCCTCGGGACCCCGGCCGCCTTCCCCGCGCCCCCCCGCTGGCCTCGACGCTGTCCAGCTGCCTCGCGACGCTGTCCAGCGGCACCGCGACGCTGTCCAGCGGCACCGCGACGCTGTCCAGCGGCACCGCGACGCTGTCCGGCTGCCCGGTGCTTTCCGCCCGCGCCGGTCCGGTGCGGTGCGGTCCGGTCCGCGCCGCGCCGCGCCGCAGCCGCTTCTGCGCGCGCCGCCATTTTCCCCCGGCCCCCTCCGCTTCCGGAGCGGCTCGGCCCGCCCATGCGGCGCGCCCATTGGTCACGGCGCCGGAAGCGGCTTCCGTCCTCGGGGAGCCCGTCCCATTGGTCGGTCGCGCCGTCAATCTTCAGCGCCTCCCACCCCGGCCAATCGGAGCGCGGCAGGCGATCCGACCAATCGGAGCGCGGCGGTCGCGCTGTGATTGGCTCGTCCTCCTGTCAATCCGCCAGGGGGCGGTTGCCATGGTGAGGACGCCCCGCCCGGTGGCGCATGCGCAGTAGTGAGGGCGGCGCCGTCCTTACTACTGCGCATGCGCGACCGGGCGGGGCTTCCTCACCATGGCAACCGCCCCCGGGCAGATTGACAGGAGGACGAGCCAATCACAACGCGACCGCCGCGCTCCGATTGGTCGGATCGCCTGCCGCGCTCCGATTGGCCGGAGTGGGACGTCAATGGCGGTTGCCATGGTGAGGACGCCCCGCCCGGTGGCGCATGCGCAGTAGTGAGGGCGGCGCCGTGCTCGCTACTGCCCCCTCGTGGACAAAAAGCGGTACTGCAGGTACGCAGGTACAGGGCGGGGGGGGGGGGGGGGAGGGGGGACGCGCATGCCCAGTAGAAAGGGGGGCGCTGCGCTCGCCGCCGCTGCCGCCCGTGCCAGCAGAAACCGGCGGTGCGGCTCGGGGAGCGGGGGGAGGCGGGACCGGGGAAGGTTCCCTTTTCCCCAAATTGGGGAAAATGTTATTCATGTTCGGGGTTCAATTTGGGGGTTCAATTTACGGTTCTGCAGCGTCAGCCCCCGCATGGGCGCCGTCCCCGGCGGCGGGGAAGGGCAAGAAAAACCCTAACAAAACCCTGAAGTCTTTTCCGTTGCGGAAAAGCACCGAAAAAAAACCCCAAATTGAATAATTTTCCCCAATTTGGGGAAAATGGAACCTCCCAGGGCTCCGCCTTCCCCCCCCGCATCCGCCGAGCTGCAGCGCCGGTTTCTGCTGGCACGGGCGGCAGCGGCGAGCGCAGCGCCCCCCCCCCCCCGTCCACTGCGCATGCGGCCGGACCCCCCTACCCCCGTACCTGCAGTACCGCTTTTTGTCCACAAGCGGCGGCAGCAGCGAGGGCGGCGCCACTCTTTCCACTGCGCATGCGCGCCCCCCACCTGCAGTACCGATTTTTGTCCACAAGGCGGCAGTAGCGAGCACGGCGCCGCCCTTACTACTGCGCATGCGCGACCAGGCGGGGCTTCCTCACCATGGCAACCGCCCCCGGGCGGATTGACGGGAGGACGAGCCAATCACAACGCGACCGCCGCGCTCCGATTGGTCGGATCGCCTGCCGCGCTCCGATTGGCCGGAGTGGGACGTCAATGGCGGTTGCCATGGTGAGGACGCCCCGCCCGGTGGCGCATGCGCAGTAGTGAGGGCGGCGCCGTCCTTACTACTGCGCATGCGCGGCCGGGCGGGGCGTCCTCACCATGGCAACCGCCCCCGGGCGGATTGACAGGAGGACGAGCCAATCACAACGCGACCGCCGCGCTCCGATTGGTCGGATCGCCTGCCGCGCTCCGATTGGCCGGACTGGGAGGCGCTGGAGATTGACGGCGCGATCGACCAATGGGACGGGGGCTCCTAGAGGACGGACGCCGCTTACGGCACCGCGACCAATGGGCGCGCGGTATGGGCGGGCCGAGCCGCTCCGGAACCGGAGGGGGCCGGGGGAAAACGGCGGCCAGCCCAGAAATCGCTGCGGACCGGTCCGCAGCGGGCGGAAAGCACCGGGCAGCGCCCACGCCCCCTTCCTTGTCCCCCTCTGAGACCTCACCGGGGCCATGAGCGGTGACCGCTCTCAGCCCGCTTCCCTCCACCCAGGGACCGTGACCACTTACCGGCGGGCAGGCCTTCCCGCTCTCTGCCCTGTCCCCGCTCGCAGTCCGGGCAGCCGCAGCCGTCGCCTCTGCGCCAAAAACCTCCGGTGTTCGCCCCGCAACCAGCCCCAGGGACGCCGCGGCGCTCTGCGCGTGGCCCCGGGGGCCGTGGGGGCGACAGCAGCCAGTCCGCCGGCGTCCAGGAAGGCAGGCGGGGGTGCCGCCTTATCCACCACAGAGACATCGGGGAGCTTTGCGTCCCTGCAGGAAAACGGGGCTGGGTTTTTTTCCTCCTGTCCCGCTGCACCGATCCAGCTCCCCAGGGCGGGAGGGGAAACGGGGGAAGGGGCTGCTTTTCATAGAATCCTAGAATCGTCTAGGTTGCAAGAGACCCTTGGGATCATCGAGTCCAACCATCTACCCTACTCTACAAAGTTCTCCCCTACACCATATCCCCCAACACCACATCTCAACGGTTCTTAAACACATCCAGGGATGGTGACTCGACCACCTCCCTGGGTAGCCTGTTCCAATGCCCGACCACTCCCTCTGTGAAACATTCTTTCCTAATGTCCAGTCTAAACCTACCCTGTTGGAGCTTGAAGCCGTTCCCTCTCGTTCTGTCGTTACCTACCTGTGCCAGGAGACCAGCACCGACCACTCTACAGTGTCCTTTCAAGTAGTGTTAAGAGAGTGACGAGGTCTCCCCTCAGCCCCCTCTTCCTCATACTAAACAGTCCCAGCTCCTTCAACCGCTCTTCATAGGATTTGTTTTCCAGGCCCTTCACCAGCTTCGTTGCCCTCCTCTGCACTCGCTCCAGCACCTCGACATCTCTCTTGGATTGAGGTGCCCAAAACCGGACGCAATACTCCAGGTGTGGCCTCACCAGTGCCGAGTACAGGGGCACAATCGCCTCCCTACTTCTGCTGCTCACGCTGTTTCTAATACAAGCCAGGATGCCGTTGGCTTTCGTGGCCACCTGGGCACACTGCCGGCTCACGTTCAGCCGCTTGTCCATTAGCACCCCCAGGTCTCTTTCTTCCAGGTGGTTTTCCAGCCACGTTTCCCCAAGCCTGTAGCGCTGCTCGGGGTTATTGTGGCCCACGCGCAGAACCTGGCACTTGCCCTTGTTGAAACTCATACCACTGATGTTGGCCCAACGATCCAATCTACCTAAGTCTCTCTGTAGAGCTTCCCTATCCTCCTGGGAATCAACACTCCTGCTTAAAGCGCTTTTGAAAGCGCTTGGACGCCGGCAAGAGAGAGCAGAGGGGAGGGCCAGTTTGGAAATCCCTTCTAGCGATAGGCTCTCTTTGCAGTCTGGAACCATCTACAGCACAGGCGTTTACGCCTCCGCACTGACCGACCCGTGGGTAAGACTTAGGGAAAACGGATGCTCTTGATACACTTCGACAGAACGTCTGCTAAGAGTCACATCTGTTTAGACTTACAGATTAACACGCACGATAGACAACATCCAATTGGACTAGCGACCTGTCCAGACATCCGCTTTGACGCTTCAATCTCTCTTTATAAATAAATCTTTTAAAAAATCTTTCCGTCGTCTAAACTCCCATTAAATAATACAGAATCCTTAGAGATACGGGTTGGTATTTGGAACTCCTTTTATATACGTAAGGGAATATTATTTTTCAACACACAGAAAAATGAGAGATTGTTCTCTACTCCAATGCCTCACCCCCGCATATACAGCTTTTAACATTTTTTAAACACCACCGCCCAAAACCCCAACCACCTGCCCCGCACCAAGTTTTCAGGCGTTTGGGGGCCGTGACCCACCCTCTTGTGGGGGGAACCCCACTTAACCCCCACTCACCTGCTCCTCCGCCGCACCGTCGCTCCCCCGCTGACATCCGGCTGCCCCAAATGACATCATCACACCACCACCACCCCCCCCACACACACCGGTTTTTTTAATTCGCCCCAAAAAATGCACCGAACGACCAGACCCAGGGCTGGCCCCTTCCCCTCAGGCGGCTCCACCACCGGCTGCAAACCCGGGCCGGGGCATCTGTCGAGCAGCACGAGACGCGGACAACGAGGCACCTGCAAAACAAACAGCAAACCCCAACCGGAGATCAGCATCATCAAACGAAAGAGCACCGAAGAGAGTAGAGGAATTCCCTCCGGCCGAGGGACAGGACAGGAGCTGAGCTACAGGAGGATTGCGGGGAAACAGCTCCGCTCCAAAGACGGCACGGCCTGCCAAAGCCGGAGCCATCCCGACGCTTCAGGTCCCTATTCAGACTGACCCGTGCCACT
The DNA here is from genome assembly GCF_964106895.1 of Numenius arquata. Lineage (NCBI taxonomy): Eukaryota > Metazoa > Chordata > Aves > Charadriiformes > Scolopacidae > Numenius > Numenius arquata. Next base: position 47,415 of record NW_027414300.1, on the reverse strand, counting down.
TGCAACACCTTCTCAGCCTAACAGCGTAACAAACCCTCCGCCCGCTGGGGGGAAGCGCCTCCTCCCTTCCCTTTCCCCGCCGCTGGAAAGCTCTGCGCGCGTTTAGATACGGCCAAGAAAAATACTCACGCTAGAAAAGCCTCGGACTTTTTCTTCGGCGCTAATTCAACTGGCACAGCTCCGAACCCCCACCGTTGCGCTCTCCGTCTCCAGAACGCGCAGTTGTCATTTGACCGGGGGCTGCTTTCTCTCCTACCCAAGGAGGAGGGACATCTGGCCGGCGGCACTGCCCGAGAGAGATGCTACCGCACTGCCGGGGAAACGTGACGCTGAAAGCCAGGCAGAAATCAGGTTCTTCAGAGCGCTCCGCCTAAAGAAAAGGGGGGGGGGAAAACAAAAAACAAAAAAACTAGAAAAAAAACCCAACCAAAAACCCAACCCGTTACCTTCAGTCGCCTCTCTTTTCAAAGATTTGGAACAAATACCTCGCCGCTTAGGGACGCCTAAGACGCTGTAGGCTACAGCCGGTGGACGGTTGCCGTTTAAAGCCTGCAAGTCAGTTTGCACGTTATACGACTTTAACCCTTTTTTTAAAGTCTCCTTTACGATAGAAAAAAACAGGAAGGTAAGAGATTCCCCAAACGGCTGTACTTTTGGCGGGGGGAAATCCAATCCCCGGTGCCGCGATCCACCAGGCTACCGAAAACGACCGGCGGACCGGCCAAGGCTTTTGGCTGTGCCGAACACGCAGAGGAACAGGGTTTGGCCGTGTCCCCGCTGTTACGGGGGACCCAGAGCCCAAAGGCCGGCCATGCCATCGGCCGTCGGAAGAGGTGCCGCGCTCGGGCCTTTGGAAGGACATCGTCTTTCTTTTTGTCCCTATTTAATAGAGCGCGCGACGTCTCCTCGCTGATGACTTCTGCTGCCCAGCGCATCGTCTCCGAGGATCCCCTCTCGTGGGAACTTCAGGAGAGGCAACCGCTTGGCACGAGAAACCGGTTCCCTTTCAGAAAGGGAAACCTCCTTCCGACTGACGTCCAAATGACACGCCGTAGGCTACGGACAACGGACGTTCCTGGAAGGCTCGACTCACCTAAGCCACCTCAGGACTCGCCGCCACCAGTGACGAGGCTGATGATGCTCCTTGGTTCGTGGCAAAGCCTGGAAAACAGGCAGAAGCGGCGCCGGTTCGTCCCGTTTTGTCCACGTCTCTTCGTTGACCGCCCCCCCGGCTTTCAGCGCAGATGCCATGAAAGAGGAGTGACAAAGAAAAGGCGAGGTCAGGCAGCAAAAGAGCTCTGCAGGCTGCCACCTGCACTCAACCGCGCACCCTGTTTTGGAAGCCACACGCCCACACGCCCGCCCGCCACCCCCCGCCCAAAACAAACAAACAAACAAACAAACAAACAAACAAAGAGACAAGAACCCCGGCACCTGGCCTCTTTCTTGTCTTCAGGAGCTCATCCTGAAGCTCATCGCTTCTGTCTTGTCAGAGCAGGAAGCGCAGACCCATCTGTATCCCGAGGACACCTGACCGGGATTAACACGTGTCCAGAGGTAGTCCCCATCTCTACGAGCGTGTCGCTTTGGTGCTTTTAATAATCCTAACTCGACGGTAGTCACTGGGACGGTCCTTTACGGTGGCTTCTTCAGACTTCTGGATCGCCAGTCCCAGTATTTCCATTTCATCCTACCAAAAAAAACCCCAAAGCACGTTACAGCTGCACATAACATTTTCTGCCTGTTCTTGTACGAGTATTTAAGGCGTAGGAGAAAGAGAAGATCTGAAAGGCAGAAGAGGCATTCAAAAACCGTGCAACTATGAAAAAGTAAAGCAGCTCTCTCGGAAAAGCACGAGAAACGGCCATAAAAGGTATACTTATGAAATACGCCAAGTAATATCGGGGCACCAAAATATACTATATAGGAAGGCTAGGTGGCTCATTTGATAGAAATTCGATGTAAATCTAAGACAGTACCGAGAATTCTGTCTGTAAATGGGTAATATTCGGCACCACTCGGCTCTAAAATTGCCGCTGCGCCTGCCTGTGAAAAATCCTACTTTAAAAGCATCTAGTACGAACCTTAAAGTTTTCATCACAGTTACAGCCATCTTTCACCTTAAAGCATGCTTTACATTGCTGCTGCAGCCTATCTGCCAACTTGGAGTGTACGCATCTGGGTATACACGCTTGTAATTCAGGACGATTCCCACAAATCGTTTCTGTGCAGAAAAACAGGCCTCGTTTCATTATGCAATCAAATTTGAAATTTTTTTTCTCGGGAGAAGTTTTGCCTTTTTAACTGTGAGAATTTTAACTAGGAATTCACACGCTACCCATGCCTCAAATTATGAGGAGACGCATCACAAAACGAACTCAAAACGAACATCCCGGATTCAGGAAAACTAATTGTGCCTCCCCCCTCTGTGGAACGTGTCCGTAGGACAGGAGCGGGCACCCGCTTTGCCACAGAAGCAGACGGATGCGGAATTGCTCCACGCGTGTCGGTTAACACACATTCGGCTAATGGCCCACCACTCCTTGTACGCACAGGCTGACGACAGCCAGGTCGCCCGGTACGGGCTGAACACTTTGCAGGATTTGTTACAAACCTTTTTAGTGAAATAGATTTTGAAACCCCAGGAAACACACCCCTACCTCCGAGAATTGTAAGGCAATAAATATTTTGACAACTTACATTTCACGTCTATCCATGTATGTCCCATTACTGTCTGTGGTCATAAACTATCTAATATAGAATACTAAACGTTGCTACCATTTAAGAACCGAACGACAGCAACTGAACTGAACCGAAAGGAAGAGCTTTTCTTTGAAAATCGCAGTGCCACCTGAGAAGAAGCTGAAGACTGAAAATCGGGCGAGAGAATCACGCAAAAATATCAGCCTTGCTCTAAAAGCAAGACAGGAGAAAACCCACCAAAAAATAAAATGCAGTTTAATTGACCCAAAGGTCACCAAACAAAACAGGCAAAAAGCTTCACAATACACAGCGTTTGCACCGCTGTCGCTTTTCTGGCTTTTGCGGGGCCTAAGAGGTTGCTGTGACTTCCTCGAGCTGCCCTTCTGCGGTCACCAGATTGTTTCAGGGGAGACAGACGTCTCCCGGGGAGGCGCACGCAGAGAGCGCCGCTACGTCTCGGCTGTGACCCCTTGGTCACCGCGTTCCTGCGGTGCCCGTACCCGTGCTACCAACAGGATGTCACAAAAGGACACAAGAGCAGGGGGAATCGCTACAGGAGTCCTGAATGTTTCCACGGGCTTTTGAAAACCCCATTTTCTAAATTAAGTTACGCGAGGGAGTCTTTTTGAAAGTTACGAGGCTTCTGTGTGTCTGCTACTAAAAACATCCAACCGACCGACTCAAAAAACACCCAGAACACACTTTCCCCACGTTCCCCCGACACCGTAGCCTTGCATCTCGGGGGATTTCCTTTCCTGCCTTGCGAACGGATGCAGGTTAGGGACACCATAAAACAGCTTCCCTAGGGTATCCGAACGGCTGTCAGCGTACCATTTAGATCCCTTGAGTACAAGCAATAGCGCGCGTTACCTCTCCGGTTTGATGCTCGCTGACAGGCCGAATCCTTTGTGGAACCTTAAGCTGTTGTTCCGGCTTCCCTATCTCTTGCTGGAAAAGGTCTCTCTCGTGCTCTCGGTCAATTGCTCGCTCCTGAAAGTGACAAAACAGTGAGGATGCACCATTTCACGTAAAAACTGTCTAAATTAAGGATATTACAGCTTCTTGCTTCTTTTAACACGAGGCTGCTAACGGTACGTCAGTAGCATTATTACATGTCAGTACGAGCCGGCAACGCGCGCTGGCAGCCCAGAAAGCCAACCCCACCCTGGGCTGCATCAAGAGAAGCGTGGCCAGCGGGTCACGGGAGGCGATTCTACCCCCCTCTACTCTGCGCGCGCGAGACCCCACCTGGAGTACGGTGTCCAGCTTTGGAGTCCTCGACACGGGAAGGACGTGGACCTGTTGGAAGGGGCCCAGCGGAGGGCCACGAAAACCATCGGAGGGACGGAGCACCTCCCCTGTGAAGAGAGACTGAGAGAGCTGGGGCTGTTCAGCCTGGAGAAGAGAAGGCTCCGGGGAGACCTCAGAGCAGCCTTCCAATATCTGAAGGGAGCCTACGGGAGAGCCGGAGAGGGACTCTCTGTCGGGAAAGGTAGCGACAGGACAAGGGGTAACGGTTTTAAATCGGAAGAGGGGAGATTCAGACTAGATGTTAGGAGGAAATTCTTTACCGTGAGGGTGGTGAGGCACTGGAACAGGTTGCCCGGGGAAGCTGTGGATGCCCCATCCCTGGAAGTGTTTAAGGCCAGGCTGGACGGGGCTTTGAGCAACCCGCTCTAGTGGAGGCGTCCCTGCCCAAGGCAGGGGGGCTGCAACACGATGATCTTGAAGGTCCCTTCCAATTCTAACCATTCTATGATTCTATGGTTTTTAAGGTGGCAGAACCTCTTGCGACTTCCATTAACAAAAACTACTCTCACCATTCGGGGCAACAAATCTCACATTTTTGAATAAAAACACGAGGACGGCACTGATACAGCCAGTATTATTTCACAAAAAGGACAGTTTTGTCTCTTCTGTTCAAAGCGCAGCATACAAATAGCAATAGGCCAGTATTTTATGGTCTCCTTTCCTCGCGTTCATCCTTCATATATGTAGCATAAATAGGAATTAAGAATAGAAATTAACTTTGTGTTCATACTGAGGAGGAGCCAATGGGAAAAAAGAAATTCTAAATTTTGCATTTCAGTGTTACTTTTGACCAGCTGCAGTTGTTATATCCCACTCTGATATTTGGGGAATACATCTTTATACTGGAAATAAGGCACAGCCGCTGGCATCCGGTGAAACGTCACCTTTAAATGCCACTTTGCTGAACAGACAAACCTGATCAGACGCATTGAAATAAACTAGCTCAAGTAGCTGATACACAGAGGAATGCTCTGTCTAGCAACAGAAGCTTTTGCAAAAATGGAGGAAGCCAGAATAAAGCTGCAACAGTTACAAGTTGCAGATTTGAAAACCTCACCTGCTGTTTGAGCACCCCGCAGCCCGCCCAGCCCCTGCTTTCCCCCGCAGCCCCCAACGCCCTCCTGCCCACCCCCCCTGCAGAACCAGCCAAAACGGCTTCTGCTCTCCGCCCCCGAACCGCATCACTTACTGCCCCCTTCCGAGCCCCAAAACCCAGCCGCTGAGCCTCTGCTCGAGTCCCCAAAACGCCGGACTCCACCCCCGCCCCTCAGCCCAAAGCCACACGACTCCCTCTCCGGCTGAAGCCCCAACACTAGCCACGCGAGCCCGTCTGCCAGCCCCGGGAGCCGCGAGCACCTCCCCAGACGCCTCAGCCCGCCCCCCCGCAACGCCGTCTCCCCTCGGAGCCGCCTCGGGACCCCGGCCGCCTTCCCCGCGCCCCCCCGCTGGCCGCGACGCTGTCCAGCTGCCTCGCGACGCTGTCCAGCTGCCTCGCGACGCTGTCCAGCGGCACCGCGACGCTGTCCAGCGGCACCGCGACGCTGTCCGGCTGCCCGGTGCTTTCCGCCCGCGCCGGTCCGGTGCGGTGCGGTCCGGTCCGCGCCGCGCCGCGCCGCAGCCGCTTCTGCGCGCGCCGCCATTTTCCCCCGGCCCCCTCCGCTTCCGGAGCGGCTCGGCCCGCCCATGCGGCGCGCCCATTGGTCACGGCGCCGGAAGCGGCTTCCGTCCTCGGGGAGCCCGTCCCATTGGTCGGTCGCGCCGTCAATCTTCAGCGCCTCCCACCCCGGCCAATCGGAGCGCGGCAGGCGATCCGACCAATCGGAGCGCGGCGGTCGCGCTGTGATTGGCTCGTCCTCCTGTCAATCCGCCAGGGGGCGGTTGCCATGGTGAGGACGCCCCGCCCGGTGGCGCATGCGCAGTAGTGAGGGCGGCGCCGTCCTTACTACTGCGCATGCGCCACCGGGCGGGGCTTCCTCACCATGGCAACCGCCCCGGGCAGATTGACAGGAGGACGAGCCAATCACAACGCGACCGCCGCGCTCCGATTGGTCGGATCGCCTGCCGCGCTCCGATTGGCCGGAGTGGGACGTCAATGGCGGTTGCCATGGTGAGGACGCCCCGCCCGGTGGCGCATGCGCAGTAGTGAGGGCGGCGCCGTGCTCGCTACTGCCCCCTCGTGGACAAAAAGCGGTACTGCAGGTACGCAGGTACAGGGCGGGGGGGGGGGGGGGGGGGGGACGCGCATGCCCAGTAGAAAGGGGGGCGCTGCGCTCGCCGCCGCTGCCGCCCGTGCCAGCAGAAACCGGCGGTGCGGCTCGGGGAGCGGGGGGAGGCGGGACCGGGGAAGGTTCCCTTTTCCCCAAATTGGGGAAAATGTTATTCATGTTCGGGGTTCAATTTGGGGGTTCAATTTACGGTTCTGCAGCGTCAGCCCCCGCATGGGCGCCGTCCCCGGCGGCGGGGAAGGGCAAGAAAAACCCTAACAAAACCCTGAAGTCTTTTCCGTTGCGGAAAAGCACCGAAAAAAAACCCCAAATTGAATAATTTTCCCCAATTTGGGGAAAATGGAACCTCCCAGGGCTCCGCCTTCCCCCCCCGCATCCGCCGAGCTGCAGCGCCGGTTTCTGCTGGCACGGGCGGCAGCGGCGAGCGCAGCGCCCCCCCCCCCCCGTCCACTGCGCATGCGGCCGGACCCCCCTACCCCCGTACCTGCAGTACCGCTTTTTGTCCACAAGCGGCGGCAGCAGCGAGGGCGGCGCCACTCTTTCCACTGCGCATGCGCGCCCCCCACCTGCAGTACCGATTTTTGTCCACAAGGCGGCAGTAGCGAGCACGGCGCCGCCCTTACTACTGCGCATGCGCGACCAGGCGGGGCTTCCTCACCATGGCAACCGCCCCCGGGCGGATTGACGGGAGGACGAGCCAATCACAACGCGACCGCCGCGCTCCGATTGGTCGGATCGCCTGCCGCGCTCCGATTGGCCGGAGTGGGACGTCAATGGCGGTTGCCATGGTGAGGACGCCCCGCCCGGTGGCGCATGCGCAGTAGTGAGGGCGGCGCCGTCCTTACTACTGCGCATGCGCGGCCGGGCGGGGCGTCCTCACCATGGCAACCGCCCCCGGGCGGATTGACAGGAGGACGAGCCAATCACAACGCGACCGCCGCGCTCCGATTGGTCGGATCGCCTGCCGCGCTCCGATTGGCCGGACTGGGAGGCGCTGGAGATTGACGGCGCGATCGACCAATGGGACGGGGGCTCCTAGAGGACGGACGCCGCTTACGGCACCGCGACCAATGGGCGCGCGGTATGGGCGGGCCGAGCCGCTCCGGAACCGGAGGGGGCCGGGGGAAAACGGCGGCCAGCCCAGAAATCGCTGCGGACCGGTCCGCAGCGGGCGGAAAGCACCGGGCAGCGCCCACGCCCCCTTCCTTGTCCCCCTCTGAGACCTCACCGGGGCCATGAGCGGTGACCGCTCTCAGCCCGCTTCCCTCCACCCAGGGACCGTGACCACTTACCGGCGGGCAGGCCTTCCCGCTCTCTGCCCTGTCCCCGCTCGCAGTCCGGGCAGCCGCAGCCGTCGCCTCTGCGCCAAAAACCTCCGGTGTTCGCCCCGCAACCAGCCCCAGGGACGCCGCGGCGCTCTGCGCGTGGCCCCGGGGGCCGTGGGGGCGACAGCAGCCAGTCCGCCGGCGTCCAGGAAGGCAGGCGGGGGTGCCGCCTTATCCACCACAGAGACATCGGGGAGCTTTGCGTCCCTGCAGGAAAACGGGGCTGGGTTTTTTTCCTCCTGTCCCGCTGCACCGATCCAGCTCCCCAGGGCGGGAGGGGAAACGGGGGAAGGGGCTGCTTTTCATAGAATCCTAGAATCGTCTAGGTTGCAAGAGACCCTTGGGATCATCGAGTCCAACCATCTACCCTACTCTACAAAGTTCTCCCCTACACCATATCCCCCAACACCACATCTCAACGGTTCTTAAACACATCCAGGGATGGTGACTCGACCACCTCCCTGGGTAGCCTGTTCCAATGCCCGACCACTCCCTCTGTGAAACATTCTTTCCTAATGTCCAGTCTAAACCTACCCTGTTGGAGCTTGAAGCCGTTCCCTCTCGTTCTGTCGTTACCTACCTGTGCCAGGAGACCAGCACCGACCACTCTACAGTGTCCTTTCAAGTAGTGTTAAGAGAGTGACGAGGTCTCCCCTCAGCCCCCTCTTCCTCATACTAAACAGTCCCAGCTCCTTCAACCGCTCTTCATAGGATTTGTTTTCCAGGCCCTTCACCAGCTTCGTTGCCCTCCTCTGCACTCGCTCCAGCACCTCGACATCTCTCTTGGATTGAGGTGCCCAAAACCGGACGCAATACTCCAGGTGTGGCCTCACCAGTGCCGAGTACAGGGGCACAATCGCCTCCCTACTTCTGCTGCTCACGCTGTTTCTAATACAAGCCAGGATGCCGTTGGCTTTCGTGGCCACCTGGGCACACTGCCGGCTCACGTTCAGCCGCTTGTCCATTAGCACCCCCAGGTCTCTTTCTTCCAGGTGGTTTTCCAGCCACGTTTCCCCAAGCCTGTAGCGCTGCTCGGGGTTATTGTGGCCCACGCGCAGAACCTGGCACTTGCCCTTGTTGAAACTCATACCACTGATGTTGGCCCAACGATCCAATCTACCTAAGTCTCTCTGTAGAGCTTCCCTATCCTCCTGGGAATCAACACTCCTGCTTAAAGCGCTTTTGAAAGCGCTTGGACGCCGGCAAGAGAGAGCAGAGGGGAGGGCCAGTTTGGAAATCCCTTCTAGCGATAGGCTCTCTTTGCAGTCTGGAACCATCTACAGCACAGGCGTTTACGCCTCCGCACTGACCGACCCGTGGGTAAGACTTAGGGAAAACGGATGCTCTTGATACACTTCGACAGAACGTCTGCTAAGAGTCACATCTGTTTAGACTTACAGATTAACACGCACGATAGACAACATCCAATTGGACTAGCGACCTGTCCAGACATCCGCTTTGACGCTTCAATCTCTCTTTATAAATAAATCTTTTAAAAAATCTTTCCGTCGTCTAAACTCCCATTAAATAATACAGAATCCTTAGAGATACGGGTTGGTATTTGGAACTCCTTTTATATACGTAAGGGAATATTATTTTTCAACACACAGAAAAATGAGAGATTGTTCTCTACTCCAATGCCTCACCCCCGCATATACAGCTTTTAACATTTTTTAAACACCACCGCCCAAAACCCCAACCACCTGCCCCGCACCAAGTTTTCAGGCGTTTGGGGGCCGTGACCCACCCTCTTGTGGGGGGAACCCCACTTAACCCCCACTCACCTGCTCCTCCGCCGCACCGTCGCTCCCCCGCTGACATCCGGCTGCCCCAAATGACATCATCACACCACCACCACCCCCCCCACACACACCGGTTTTTTTAATTCGCCCCAAAAAATGCACCGAACGACCAGACCCAGGGCTGGCCCCTTCCCCTCAGGCGGCTCCACCACCGGCTGCAAACCCGGGCCGGGGCATCTGTCGAGCAGCACGAGACGCGGACAACGAGGCACCTGCAAAACAAACAGCAAACCCCAACCGGAGATCAGCATCATCAAACGAAAGAGCACCGAAGAGAGTAGAGGAATTCCCTCCGGCCGAGGGACAGGACAGGAGCTGAGCTACAGGAGGATTGCGGGGAAACAGCTCCGCTCCAAAGACGGCACGGCCTGCCAAAGCCGGAGCCATCCCGACGCTTCAGGTCCCTATTCAGACTGACCCGTGCCACTTGCAACACCTTCTCAGCCTAACAGCGTAACAAACCCTCCGCCCGCTGGGGGGAAGCGCCTCCTCCCTTCCCTTTCCCCGCCGCTGGAAAGCTCTGCGCGCGTTTAGATACGGCCAAGAAAAATACTCACGCTAGAAAAGCCTCGGACTTTTTCTTCGGCGCTAATTCAACTGGCACAGCTCCGAACCCCCACCGTTGCGCTCTCCGTCTCCAGAACGCGCAGTTGTCATTTGACCGGGGGCTGCTTTCTCTCCTACCCAAGGAGGAGGGACATCTGGCCGGCGGCACTGCCCGAGAGAGATGCTACCGCACTGCCGGGGAAACGTGACGCTGAAAGCCAGGCAGAAATCAGGTTCTTCAGAGCGCTCCGCCTAAAGAAAAGGGGGGGGGGAAAACAAAAAACAAAAAAACTAGAAAAAAAACCCAACCAAAAACCCAACCCGTTACCTTCAGTCGCCTCTCTTTTCAAAGATTTGGAACAAATACCTCGCCGCTTAGGGACGCCTAAGACGCTGTAGGCTACAGCCGGTGGACGGTTGCCGTTTAAAGCCTGCAAGTCAGTTTGCACGTTATACGACTTTAACCCTTTTTTTAAAGTCTCCTTTACGATAGAAAAAAACAGGAAGGTAAGAGATTCCCCAAACGGCTGTACTTTTGGCGGGGGGAAATCCAATCCCCGGTGCCGCGATCCACCAGGCTACCGAAAACGACCGGCGGACCGGCCAAGGCTTTTGGCTGTGCCGAACACGCAGAGGAACAGGGTTTGGCCGTGTCCCCGCTGTTACGGGGGACCCAGAGCCCAAAGGCCGGCCATGCCATCGGCCGTCGGAAGAGGTGCCGCGCTCGGGCCTTTGGAAGGACATCGTCTTTCTTTTTGTCCCTATTTAATAGAGCGCGCGACGTCTCCTCGCTGATGACTTCTGCTGCCCAGCGCATCGTCTCCGAGGATCCCCTCTCGTGGGAACTTCAGGAGAGGCAACCGCTTGGCACGAGAAACCGGTTCCCTTTCAGAAAGGGAAACCTCCTTCCGACTGACGTCCAAATGACACGCCGTAGGCTACGGACAACGGACGTTCCTGGAAGGCTCGACTCACCTAAGCCACCTCAGGACTCGCCGCCACCAGTGACGAGGCTGATGATGCTCCTTGGTTCGTGGCAAAGCCTGGAAAACAGGCAGAAGCGGCGCCGGTTCGTCCCGTTTTGTCCACGTCTCTTCGTTGACCGCCCCCCCGGCTTTCAGCGCAGATGCCATGAAAGAGGAGTGACAAAGAAAAGGCGAGGTCAGGCAGCAAAAGAGCTCTGCAGGCTGCCACCTGCACTCAACCGCGCACCCTGTTTTGGAAGCCACACGCCCACACGCCCGCCCGCCACCCCCCGCCCAAAACAAACAAACAAACAAACAAACAAACAAACAAAGAGACAAGAACCCCGGCACCTGGCCTCTTTCTTGTCTTCAGGAGCTCATCCTGAAGCTCATCGCTTCTGTCTTGTCAGAGCAGGAAGCGCAGACCCATCTGTATCCCGAGGACACCTGACCGGGATTAACACGTGTCCAGAGGTAGTCCCCATCTCTACGAGCGTGTCGCTTTGGTGCTTTTAATAATCCTAACTCGACGGTAGTCACTGGGACGGTCCTTTACGGTGGCTTCTTCAGACTTCTGGATCGCCAGTCCCAGTATTTCCATTTCATCCTACCAAAAAAAACCCCAAAGCACGTTACAGCTGCACATAACATTTTCTGCCTGTTCTTGTACGAGTATTTAAGGCGTAGGAGAAAGAGAAGATCTGAAAGGCAGAAGAGGCATTCAAAAACCGTGCAACTATGAAAAAGTAAAGCAGCTCTCTCGGAAAAGCACGAGAAACGGCCATAAAAGGTATACTTATGAAATACGCCAAGTAATATCGGGGCACCAAAATATACTATATAGGAAGGCTAGGTGGCTCATTTGATAGAAATTCGATGTAAATCTAAGACAGTACCGAGAATTCTGTCTGTAAATGGGTAATATTCGGCACCACTCGGCTCTAAAATTGCCGCTGCGCCTGCCTGTGAAAAATCCTACTTTAAAAGCATCTAGTACGAACCTTAAAGTTTTCATCACAGTTACAGCCATCTTTCACCTTAAAGCATGCTTTACATTGCTGCTGCAGCCTATCTGCCAACTTGGAGTGTACGCATCTGGGTATACACGCTTGTAATTCAGGACGATTCCCACAAATCGTTTCTGTGCAGAAAAACAGGCCTCGTTTCATTATGCAATCAAATTTGAAATTTTTTTTCTCGGGAGAAGTTTTGCCTTTTTAACTGTGAGAATTTTAACTAGGAATTCACACGCTACCCATGCCTCAAATTATGAGGAGACGCATCACAAAACGAACTCAAAACGAACATCCCGGATTCAGGAAAACTAATTGTGCCTCCCCCCTCTGTGGAACGTGTCCGTAGGACAGGAGCGGGCACCCGCTTTGCCACAGAAGCAGACGGATGCGGAATTGCTCCACGCGTGTCGGTTAACACACATTCGGCTAATGGCCCACCACTCCTTGTACGCACAGGCTGACGACAGCCAGGTCGCCCGGTACGGGCTGAACACTTTGCAGGATTTGTTACAAACCTTTTTAGTGAAATAGATTTTGAAACCCCAGGAAACACACCCCTACCTCCGAGAATTGTAAGGCAATAAATATTTTGACAACTTACATTTCACGTCTATCCATGTATGTCCCATTACTGTCTGTGGTCATAAACTATCTAATATAGAATACTAAACGTTGCTACCATTTAAGAACCGAACGACAGCAACTGAACTGAACCGAAAGGAAGAGCTTTTCTTTGAAAATCGCAGTGCCACCTGAGAAGAAGCTGAAGACTGAAAATCGGGCGAGAGAATCACGCAAAAATATCAGCCTTGCTCTAAAAGCAAGACAGGAGAAAACCCACCAAAAAATAAAATGCAGTTTAATTGACCCAAAGGTCACCAAACAAAACAGGCAAAAAGCTTCACAATACACAGCGTTTGCACCGCTGTCGCTTTTCTGGCTTTTGCGGGGCCTAAGAGGTTGCTGTGACTTCCTCGAGCTGCCCTTCTGCGGTCACCAGATTGTTTCAGGGGAGACAGACGTCTCCCGGGGAGGCGCACGCAGAGAGCGCCGCTACGTCTCGGCTGTGACCCCTTGGTCACCGCGTTCCTGCGGTGCCCGTACCCGTGCTACCAACAGGATGTCACAAAAGGACACAAGAGCAGGGGGAATCGCTACAGGAGTCCTGAATGTTTCCACGGGCTTTTGAAAACCCCATTTTCTAAATTAAGTTACGCGAGGGAGTCTTTTTGAAAGTTACGAGGCTTCTGTGTGTCTGCTACTAAAAACATCCAACCGACCGACTCAAAAAACACCCAGAACACACTTTCCCCACGTTCCCCCGACACCGTAGCCTTGCATCTCGGGGGATTTCCTTTCCTGCCTTGCGAACGGATGCAGGTTAGGGACACCATAAAACAGCTTCCCTAGGGTATCCGAACGGCTGTCAGCGTACCATTTAGATCCCTTGAGTACAAGCAATAGCGCGCGTTACCTCTCCGGTTTGATGCTCGCTGACAGGCCGAATCCTTTGTGGAACCTTAAGCTGTTGTTCCGGCTTCCCTATCTCTTGCTGGAAAAGGTCTCTCTCGTGCTCTCGGTCAATTGCTCGCTCCTGAAAGTGACAAAACAGTGAGGATGCACCATTTCACGTAAAAACTGTCTAAATTAAGGATATTACAGCTTCTTGCTTCTTTTAACACGAGGCTGCTAACGGTACGTCAGTAGCATTATTACATGTCAGTACGAGCCGGCAACGCGCGCTGGCAGCCCAGAAAGCCAACCCCACCCTGGGCTGCATCAAGAGAAGCGTGGCCAGCGGGTCACGGGAGGCGATTCTACCCCCCTCTACTCTGCGCGCGCGAGACCCCACCTGGAGTACGGTGTCCAGCTTTGGAGTCCTCGACACGGGAAGGACGTGGACCTGTTGGAAGGGGCCCAGCGGAGGGCCACGAAAACCATCGGAGGGACGGAGCACCTCCCCTGTGAAGAGAGACTGAGAGAGCTGGGGCTGTTCAGCCTGGAGAAGAGAAGGCTCCGGGGAGACCTCAGAGCAGCCTTCCAATATCTGAAGGGAGCCTACGGGAGAGCCGGAGAGGGACTCTCTGTCGGGAAAGGTAGCGACAGGACAAGGGGTAACGGTTTTAAATCGGAAGAGGGGAGATTCAGACTAGATGTTAGGAGGAAATTCTTTACCGTGAGGGTGGTGAGGCACTGGAACAGGTTGCCCGGGGAAGCTGTGGATGCCCCATCCCTGGAAGTGTTTAAGGCCAGGCTGGACGGGGCTTTGAGCAACCCGCTCTAGTGGAGGCGTCCCTGCCCAAGGCAGGGGGGCTGCAACACGATGATCTTGAAGGTCCCTTCCAATTCTAACCATTCTATGATTCTATGGTTTTTAAGGTGGCAGAACCTCTTGCGACTTCCATTAACAAAAACTACTCTCACCATTCGGGGCAACAAATCTCACATTTTTGAATAAAAACACGAGGACGGCACTGATACAGCCAGTATTATTTCACAAAAAGGACAGTTTTGTCTCTTCTGTTCAAAGCGCAGCATACAAATAGCAATAGGCCAGTATTTTATGGTCTCCTTTCCTCGCGTTCATCCTTCATATATGTAGCATAAATAGGAATTAAGAATAGAAATTAACTTTGTGTTCATACTGAGGAGGAGCCAATGGGAAAAAAGAAATTCTAAATTTTGCATTTCAGTGTTACTTTTGACCAGCTGCAGTTGTTATATCCCACTCTGATATTTGGGGAATACATCTTTATACTGGAAATAAGGCACAGCCGCTGGCATCCGGTGAAACGTCACCTTTAAATGCCACTTTGCTGAACAGACAAACCTGATCAGACGCATTGAAATAAACTAGCTCAAGTAGCTGATACACAGAGGAATGCTCTGTCTAGCAACAGAAGCTTTTGCAAAAATGGAGGAAGCCAGAATAAAGCTGCAACAGTTACAAGTTGCAGATTTGAAAACCTCACCTGCTGTTTGAGCACCCCGCAGCCCGCCCAGCCCCTGCTTTCCCCCGCAGCCCCCAACGCCCTCCTGCCCACCCCCCCTGCAGAACCAGCCAAAACGGCTTCTGCTCTCCGCCCCCGAACCGCATCACTTACTGCCCCCTTCCGAGCCCCAAAACCCAGCCGCTGAGCCTCTGCTCGAGTCCCCAAAACGCCGGACTCCACCCCCGCCCCTCAGCCCAAAGCCACACGACTCCCTCTCCGGCTGAAGCCCCAACACTAGCCACGCGAGCCCGTCTGCCAGCCCCGGGAGCCGCGAGCACCTCCCCAGACGCCTCAGCCCGCCCCCCCGCAACGCCGTCTCCCCTCGGAGCCGCCTCGGGACCCCGGCCGCCTTCCCCGCGCCCCCCCGCTGGCCGCGACGCTGTCCAGCTGCCTCGCGACGCTGTCCAGCTGCCTCGCGACGCTGTCCAGCGGCACCGCGACGCTGTCCAGCGGCACCGCGACGCTGTCCGGCTGCCCGGTGCTTTCCGCCCGCGCCGGTCCGGTGCGGTGCGGTCCGGTCCGCGCCGCGCCGCGCCGCAGCCGCTTCTGCGCGCGCCGCCATTTTCCCCCGGCCCCCTCCGCTTCCGGAGCGGCTCGGCCCGCCCATGCGGCGCGCCCATTGGTCACGGCGCCGGAAGCGGCTTCCGTCCTCGGGGAGCCCGTCCCATTGGTCGGTCGCGCCGTCAATCTTCAGCGCCTCCCACCCCGGCCAATCGGAGCGCGGCAGGCGATCCGACCAATCGGAGCGCGGCGGTCGCGCTGTGATTGGCTCGTCCTCCTGTCAATCCGCCAGGGGGCGGTTGCCATGGTGAGGACGCCCCGCCCGGTGGCGCATGCGCAGTAGTGAGGGCGGCGCCGTGCTCGCTACTGCCCCCTCGTGGACAAAAAGCGGTACTGCAGGTACGCAGGTACAGGGCGGGGGGGGGGGGGGACGCGCATGCCCAGTAGAAAGGGGGGCGCTGCGCTCGCCGCCGCTGCCGCCCGTGCCAGCAGAAACCGGCGGTGCGGCTCGGGGAGCGGGGGGAGGCGGGACCGGGGAAGGTTCCCTTTTCCCCAAATTGGGGAAAATGTTATTCATGTTCGGGGTTCAATTTGGGGGTTCAATTTACGGTTCTGCAGCGTCAGCCCCCGCATGGGCGCCGTCCCCGGCGGCGGGGAAGGGCAAGAAAAACCCTAACAAAACCCTGAAGTCTTTTCCGTTGCGGAAAAGCACCGAAAAAAAACCCCAAATTGAATAATTTTCCCCAATTTGGGGAAAATGGAACCTCCCAGGGCTCCGCCTTCCCCCCCCGCATCCGCCGAGCTGCAGCGCCGGTTTCTGCTGGCACGGGCGGCAGCGGCGAGCGCAGCGCCCCCCCCCCCCCGTCCACTGCGCATGCGGCCGGACCCCCCTACCCCCGTACCTGCAGTACCGCTTTTTGTCCACAAGCGGCGGCAGCAGCGAGGGCGGCGCCACTCTTTCCACTGCGCATGCGCGCCCCCCACCTGCAGTACCGATTTTTGTCCACAAGGCGGCAGTAGCGAGCACGGCGCCGCCCTTACTACTGCGCATGCGCGACCAGGCGGGGCTTCCTCACCATGGCAACCGCCCCCGGGCGGATTGACGGGAGGACGAGCCAATCACAACGCGACCGCCGCGCTCCGATTGGTCGGATCGCCTGCCGCGCTCCGATTGGCCGGAGTGGGACGTCAATGGCGGTTGCCATGGTGAGGACGCCCCGCCCGGTGGCGCATGCGCAGTAGTGAGGGCGGCGCCGTCCTTACTACTGCGCATGCGCGGCCGGGCGGGGCGTCCTCACCATGGCAACCGCCCCCGGGCGGATTGACAGGAGGACGAGCCAATCACAACGCGACCGCCGCGCTCCGATTGGTCGGATCGCCTGCCGCGCTCCGATTGGCCGGACTGGGAGGCGCTGGAGATTGACGGCGCGATCGACCAATGGGACGGGGGCTCCTAGAGGACGGACGCCGCTTACGGCACCGCGACCAATGGGCGCGCGGTATGGGCGGGCCGAGCCGCTCCGGAACCGGAGGGGGCCGGGGGAAAACGGCGGCCAGCCCAGAAATCGCTGCGGACCGGTCCGCAGCGGGCGGAAAGCACCGGGCAGCGCCCACGCCCCCTTCCTTGTCCCCCTCTGAGACCTCACCGGGGCCATGAGCGGTGACCGCTCTCAGCCCGCTTCCCTCCACCCAGGGACCGTGACCACTTACCGGCGGGCAGGCCTTCCCGCTCTCTGCCCTGTCCCCGCTCGCAGTCCGGGCAGCCGCAGCCGTCGCCTCTGCGCCAAAAACCTCCGGTGTTCGCCCCGCAACCAGCCCCAGGGACGCCGCGGCGCTCTGCGCGTGGCCCCGGGGGCCGTGGGGGCGACAGCAGCCAGTCCGCCGGCGTCCAGGAAGGCAGGCGGGGGTGCCGCCTTATCCACCACAGAGACATCGGGGAGCTTTGCGTCCCTGCAGGAAAACGGGGCTGGGTTTTTTTCCTCCTGTCCCGCTGCACCGATCCAGCTCCCCAGGGCGGGAGGGGAAACGGGGGAAGGGGCTGCTTTTCATAGAATCCTAGAATCGTCTAGGTTGCAAGAGACCCTTGGGATCATCGAGTCCAACCATCTACCCTACTCTACAAAGTTCTCCCCTACACCATATCCCCCAACACCACATCTCAACGGTTCTTAAACACATCCAGGGATGGTGACTCGACCACCTCCCTGGGTAGCCTGTTCCAATGCCCGACCACTCCCTCTGTGAAACATTCTTTCCTAATGTCCAGTCTAAACCTACCCTGTTGGAGCTTGAAGCCGTTCCCTCTCGTTCTGTCGTTACCTACCTGTGCCAGGAGACCAGCACCGACCACTCTACAGTGTCCTTTCAAGTAGTGTTAAGAGAGTGACGAGGTCTCCCCTCAGCCCCCTCTTCCTCATACTAAACAGTCCCAGCTCCTTCAACCGCTCTTCATAGGATTTGTTTTCCAGGCCCTTCACCAGCTTCGTTGCCCTCCTCTGCACTCGCTCCAGCACCTCGACATCTCTCTTGGATTGAGGTGCCCAAAACCGGACGCAATACTCCAGGTGTGGCCTCACCAGTGCCGAGTACAGGGGCACAATCGCCTCCCTACTTCTGCTGCTCACGCTGTTTCTAATACAAGCCAGGATGCCGTTGGCTTTCGTGGCCACCTGGGCACACTGCCGGCTCACGTTCAGCCGCTTGTCCATTAGCACCCCCAGGTCTCTTTCTTCCAGGTGGTTTTCCAGCCACGTTTCCCCAAGCCTGTAGCGCTGCTCGGGGTTATTGTGGCCCACGCGCAGAACCTGGCACTTGCCCTTGTTGAAACTCATACCACTGATGTTGGCCCAACGATCCAATCTACCTAAGTCTCTCTGTAGAGCTTCCCTATCCTCCTGGGAATCAACACTCCTGCTTAAAGCGCTTTTGAAAGCGCTTGGACGCCGGCAAGAGAGAGCAGAGGGGAGGGCCAGTTTGGAAATCCCTTCTAGCGATAGGCTCTCTTTGCAGTCTGGAACCATCTACAGCACAGGCGTTTACGCCTCCGCACTGACCGACCCGTGGGTAAGACTTAGGGAAAACGGATGCTCTTGATACACTTCGACAGAACGTCTGCTAAGAGTCACATCTGTTTAGACTTACAGATTAACACGCACGATAGACAACATCCAATTGGACTAGCGACCTGTCCAGACATCCGCTTTGACGCTTCAATCTCTCTTTATAAATAAATCTTTTAAAAAATCTTTCCGTCGTCTAAACTCCCATTAAATAATACAGAATCCTTAGAGATACGGGTTGGTATTTGGAACTCCTTTTATATACGTAAGGGAATATTATTTTTCAACACACAGAAAAATGAGAGATTGTTCTCTACTCCAATGCCTCACCCCCGCATATACAGCTTTTAACATTTTTTAAACACCACCGCCCAAAACCCCAACCACCTGCCCCGCACCAAGTTTTCAGGCGTTTGGGGGCCGTGACCCACCCTCTTGTGGGGGGAACCCCACTTAACCCCCACTCACCTGCTCCTCCGCCGCACCGTCGCTCCCCCGCTGACATCCGGCTGCCCCAAATGACATCATCACACCACCACCACCCCCCCCACACACACCGGTTTTTTTAATTCGCCCCAAAAAATGCACCGAACGACCAGACCCAGGGCTGGCCCCTTCCCCTCAGGCGGCTCCACCACCGGCTGCAAACCCGGGCCGGGGCATCTGTCGAGCAGCACGAGACGCGGACAACGAGGCACCTGCAAAACAAACAGCAAACCCCAACCGGAGATCAGCATCATCAAACGAAAGAGCACCGAAGAGAGTAGAGGAATTCCCTCCGGCCGAGGGACAGGACAGGAGCTGAGCTACAGGAGGATTGCGGGGAAACAGCTCCGCTCCAAAGACGGCACGGCCTGCCAAAGCCGGAGCCATCCCGACGCTTCAGGTCCCTATTCAGACTGACCCGTGCCACTTGCAACACCTTCTCAGCCTAACAGCGTAACAAACCCTCCGCCCGCTGGGGGGAAGCGCCTCCTCCCTTCCCTTTCCCCGCCGCTGGAAAGCTCTGCGCGCGTTTAGATACGGCCAAGAAAAATACTCACGCTAGAAAAGCCTCGGACTTTTTCTTCGGCGCTAATTCAACTGGCACAGCTCCGAACCCCCACCGTTGCGCTCTCCGTCTCCAGAACGCGCAGTTGTCATTTGACCGGGGGCTGCTTTCTCTCCTACCCAAGGAGGAGGGACATCTGGCCGGCGGCACTGCCCGAGAGAGATGCTACCGCACTGCCGGGGAAACGTGACGCTGAAAGCCAGGCAGAAATCAGGTTCTTCAGAGCGCTCCGCCTAAAGAAAAGGGGGGGGGGAAAACAAAAAACAAAAAAACTAGAAAAAAAACCCAACCAAAAACCCAACCCGTTACCTTCAGTCGCCTCTCTTTTCAAAGATTTGGAACAAATACCTCGCCGCTTAGGGACGCCTAAGACGCTGTAGGCTACAGCCGGTGGACGGTTGCCGTTTAAAGCCTGCAAGTCAGTTTGCACGTTATACGACTTTAACCCTTTTTTTAAAGTCTCCTTTACGATAGAAAAAAACAGGAAGGTAAGAGATTCCCCAAACGGCTGTACTTTTGGCGGGGGGAAATCCAATCCCCGGTGCCGCGATCCACCAGGCTACCGAAAACGACCGGCGGACCGGCCAAGGCTTTTGGCTGTGCCGAACACGCAGAGGAACAGGGTTTGGCCGTGTCCCCGCTGTTACGGGGGACCCAGAGCCCAAAGGCCGGCCATGCCATCGGCCGTCGGAAGAGGTGCCGCGCTCGGGCCTTTGGAAGGACATCGTCTTTCTTTTTGTCCCTATTTAATAGAGCGCGCGACGTCTCCTCGCTGATGACTTCTGCTGCCCAGCGCATCGTCTCCGAGGATCCCCTCTCGTGGGAACTTCAGGAGAGGCAACCGCTTGGCACGAGAAACCGGTTCCCTTTCAGAAAGGGAAACCTCCTTCCGACTGACGTCCAAATGACACGCCGTAGGCTACGGACAACGGACGTTCCTGGAAGGCTCGACTCACCTAAGCCACCTCAGGACTCGCCGCCACCAGTGACGAGGCTGATGATGCTCCTTGGTTCGTGGCAAAGCCTGGAAAACAGGCAGAAGCGGCGCCGGTTCGTCCCGTTTTGTCCACGTCTCTTCGTTGACCGCCCCCCCGGCTTTCAGCGCAGATGCCATGAAAGAGGAGTGACAAAGAAAAGGCGAGGTCAGGCAGCAAAAGAGCTCTGCAGGCTGCCACCTGCACTCAACCGCGCACCCTGTTTTGGAAGCCACACGCCCACACGCCCGCCCGCCACCCCCCGCCCAAAACAAACAAACAAACAAACAAACAAACAAACAAAGAGACAAGAACCCCGGCACCTGGCCTCTTTCTTGTCTTCAGGAGCTCATCCTGAAGCTCATCGCTTCTGTCTTGTCAGAGCAGGAAGCGCAGACCCATCTGTATCCCGAGGACACCTGACCGGGATTAACACGTGTCCAGAGGTAGTCCCCATCTCTACGAGCGTGTCGCTTTGGTGCTTTTAATAATCCTAACTCGACGGTAGTCACTGGGACGGTCCTTTACGGTGGCTTCTTCAGACTTCTGGATCGCCAGTCCCAGTATTTCCATTTCATCCTACCAAAAAAAACCCCAAAGCACGTTACAGCTGCACATAACATTTTCTGCCTGTTCTTGTACGAGTATTTAAGGCGTAGGAGAAAGAGAAGATCTGAAAGGCAGAAGAGGCATTCAAAAACCGTGCAACTATGAAAAAGTAAAGCAGCTCTCTCGGAAAAGCACGAGAAACGGCCATAAAAGGTATACTTATGAAATACGCCAAGTAATATCGGGGCACCAAAATATACTATATAGGAAGGCTAGGTGGCTCATTTGATAGAAATTCGATGTAAATCTAAGACAGTACCGAGAATTCTGTCTGTAAATGGGTAATATTCGGCACCACTCGGCTCTAAAATTGCCGCTGCGCCTGCCTGTGAAAAATCCTACTTTAAAAGCATCTAGTACGAACCTTAAAGTTTTCATCACAGTTACAGCCATCTTTCACCTTAAAGCATGCTTTACATTGCTGCTGCAGCCTATCTGCCAACTTGGAGTGTACGCATCTGGGTATACACGCTTGTAATTCAGGACGATTCCCACAAATCGTTTCTGTGCAGAAAAACAGGCCTCGTTTCATTATGCAATCAAATTTGAAATTTTTTTTCTCGGGAGAAGTTTTGCCTTTTTAACTGTGAGAATTTTAACTAGGAATTCACACGCTACCCATGCCTCAAATTATGAGGAGACGCATCACAAAACGAACTCAAAACGAACATCCCGGATTCAGGAAAACTAATTGTGCCTCCCCCCTCTGTGGAACGTGTCCGTAGGACAGGAGCGGGCACCCGCTTTGCCACAGAAGCAGACGGATGCGGAATTGCTCCACGCGTGTCGGTTAACACACATTCGGCTAATGGCCCACCACTCCTTGTACGCACAGGCTGACGACAGCCAGGTCGCCCGGTACGGGCTGAACACTTTGCAGGATTTGTTACAAACCTTTTTAGTGAAATAGATTTTGAAACCCCAGGAAACACACCCCTACCTCCGAGAATTGTAAGGCAATAAATATTTTGACAACTTACATTTCACGTCTATCCATGTATGTCCCATTACTGTCTGTGGTCATAAACTATCTAATATAGAATACTAAACGTTGCTACCATTTAAGAACCGAACGACAGCAACTGAACTGAACCGAAAGGAAGAGCTTTTCTTTGAAAATCGCAGTGCCACCTGAGAAGAAGCTGAAGACTGAAAATCGGGCGAGAGAATCACGCAAAAATATCAGCCTTGCTCTAAAAGCAAGACAGGAGAAAACCCACCAAAAAATAAAATGCAGTTTAATTGACCCAAAGGTCACCAAACAAAACAGGCAAAAAGCTTCACAATACACAGCGTTTGCACCGCTGTCGCTTTTCTGGCTTTTGCGGGGCCTAAGAGGTTGCTGTGACTTCCTCGAGCTGCCCTTCTGCGGTCACCAGATTGTTTCAGGGGAGACAGACGTCTCCCGGGGAGGCGCACGCAGAGAGCGCCGCTACGTCTCGGCTGTGACCCCTTGGTCACCGCGTTCCTGCGGTGCCCGTACCCGTGCTACCAACAGGATGTCACAAAAGGACACAAGAGCAGGGGGAATCGCTACAGGAGTCCTGAATGTTTCCACGGGCTTTTGAAAACCCCATTTTCTAAATTAAGTTACGCGAGGGAGTCTTTTTGAAAGTTACGAGGCTTCTGTGTGTCTGCTACTAAAAACATCCAACCGACCGACTCAAAAAACACCCAGAACACACTTTCCCCACGTTCCCCCGACACCGTAGCCTTGCATCTCGGGGGATTTCCTTTCCTGCCTTGCGAACGGATGCAGGTTAGGGACACCATAAAACAGCTTCCCTAGGGTATCCGAACGGCTGTCAGCGTACCATTTAGATCCCTTGAGTACAAGCAATAGCGCGCGTTACCTCTCCGGTTTGATGCTCGCTGACAGGCCGAATCCTTTGTGGAACCTTAAGCTGTTGTTCCGGCTTCCCTATCTCTTGCTGGAAAAGGTCTCTCTCGTGCTCTCGGTCAATTGCTCGCTCCTGAAAGTGACAAAACAGTGAGGATGCACCATTTCACGTAAAAACTGTCTAAATTAAGGATATTACAGCTTCTTGCTTCTTTTAACACGAGGCTGCTAACGGTACGTCAGTAGCATTATTACATGTCAGTACGAGCCGGCAACGCGCGCTGGCAGCCCAGAAAGCCAACCCCACCCTGGGCTGCATCAAGAGAAGCGTGGCCAGCGGGTCACGGGAGGCGATTCTACCCCCCTCTACTCTGCGCGCGCGAGACCCCACCTGGAGTACGGTGTCCAGCTTTGGAGTCCTCGACACGGGAAGGACGTGGACCTGTTGGAAGGGGCCCAGCGGAGGGCCACGAAAACCATCGGAGGGACGGAGCACCTCCCCTGTGAAGAGAGACTGAGAGAGCTGGGGCTGTTCAGCCTGGAGAAGAGAAGGCTCCGGGGAGACCTCAGAGCAGCCTTCCAATATCTGAAGGGAGCCTACGGGAGAGCCGGAGAGGGACTCTCTGTCGGGAAAGGTAGCGACAGGACAAGGGGTAACGGTTTTAAATCGGAAGAGGGGAGATTCAGACTAGATGTTAGGAGGAAATTCTTTACCGTGAGGGTGGTGAGGCACTGGAACAGGTTGCCCGGGGAAGCTGTGGATGCCCCATCCCTGGAAGTGTTTAAGGCCAGGCTGGACGGGGCTTTGAGCAACCCGCTCTAGTGGAGGCGTCCCTGCCCAAGGCAGGGGGGCTGCAACACGATGATCTTGAAGGTCCCTTCCAATTCTAACCATTCTATGATTCTATGGTTTTTAAGGTGGCAGAACCTCTTGCGACTTCCATTAACAAAAACTACTCTCACCATTCGGGGCAACAAATCTCACATTTTTGAATAAAAACACGAGGACGGCACTGATACAGCCAGTATTATTTCACAAAAAGGACAGTTTTGTCTCTTCTGTTCAAAGCGCAGCATACAAATAGCAATAGGCCAGTATTTTATGGTCTCCTTTCCTCGCGTTCATCCTTCATATATGTAGCATAAATAGGAATTAAGAATAGAAATTAACTTTGTGTTCATACTGAGGAGGAGCCAATGGGAAAAAAGAAATTCTAAATTTTGCATTTCAGTGTTACTTTTGACCAGCTGCAGTTGTTATATCCCACTCTGATATTTGGGGAATACATCTTTATACTGGAAATAAGGCACAGCCGCTGGCATCCGGTGAAACGTCACCTTTAAATGCCACTTTGCTGAACAGACAAACCTGATCAGACGCATTGAAATAAACTAGCTCAAGTAGCTGATACACAGAGGAATGCTCTGTCTAGCAACAGAAGCTTTTGCAAAAATGGAGGAAGCCAGAATAAAGCTGCAACAGTTACAAGTTGCAGATTTGAAAACCTCACCTGCTGTTTGAGCACCCCGCAGCCCGCCCAGCCCCTGCTTTCCCCCGCAGCCCCCAACGCCCTCCTGCCCACCCCCCCTGCAGAACCAGCCAAAACGGCTTCTGCTCTCCGCCCCCGAACCGCATCACTTACTGCCCCCTTCCGAGCCCCAAAACCCAGCCGCTGAGCCTCTGCTCGAGTCCCCAAAACGCCGGACTCCACCCCCGCCCCTCAGCCCAAAGCCACACGACTCCCTCTCCGGCTGAAGCCCCAACACTAGCCACGCGAGCCCGTCTGCCAGCCCCGGGAGCCGCGAGCACCTCCCCAGACGCCTCAGCCCGCCCCCCCGCAACGCCGTCTCCCCTCGGAGCCGCCTCGGGACCCCGGCCGCCTTCCCCGCGCCCCCCCGCTGGCCTCGACGCTGTCCAGCTGCCTCGCGACGCTGTCCAGCGGCACCGCGACGCTGTCCAGCGGCACCGCGACGCTGTCCGGCTGCCCGGTGCTTTCCGCCCGCGCCGGTCCGGTGCGGTGCGGTCCGGTCCGCGCCGCGCCGCGTCGCAGCCGCTTCTGCGCGCGCCGCCATTTTCCCCCGGCCCCCTCCGCTTCCGGAGCGGCTCGGCCCGCCCATGCGGCGCGCCCATTGGTCACGGCGCCGGAAGCGGCTTCCGTCCTCGGGGAGCCCGTCCCATTGGTCGGTCGCGCCGTCAATCTTCAGCGCCTCCCACCCCGGCCAATCGGAGCGCGGCAGGCGATCCGACCAATCGGAGCGCGGCGGTCGCGCTGTGATTGGCTCGTCCTCCTGTCAATCCGCCAGGGGGCGGTTGCCATGGTGAGGACGCCCCGCCCGGTGGCGCATGCGCAGTAGTGAGGGCGGCGCCGTCCTTACTACTGCGCATGCGCGACCGGGCGGGGCTTCCTCACCATGGCAACCGCCCCCGGGCAGATTGACAGGAGGACGAGCCAATCACAACGCGACCGCCGCGCTCCGATTGGTCGGATCGCCTGCCGCGCTCCGATTGGCCGGAGTGGGACGTCAATGGCGGTTGCCATGGTGAGGACGCCCCGCCCGGTGGCGCATGCGCAGTAGTGAGGGCGGCGCCGTGCTCGCTACTGCCCCCTCGTGGACAAAAAGCGGTACTGCAGGTACGCAGGTACAGGGCGGGGGGGGGGGGGGACGCGCATGCCCAGTAGAAAGGGGGGCGCTGCGCTCGCCGCCGCTGCCGCCCGTGCCAGCAGAAACCGGCGGTGCGGCTCGGGGAGCGGGGGGAGGCGGGACCGGGGAAGGTTCCCTTTTCCCCAAATTGGGGAAAATGTTATTCATGTTCGGGGTTCAATTTGGGGGTTCAATTTACGGTTCTGCAGCGTCAGCCCCCGCATGGGCGCCGTCCCCGGCGGCGGGGAAGGGCAAGAAAAACCCTAACAAAACCCTGAAGTCTTTTCCGTTGCGGAAAAGCACCGAAAAAAAACCCCAAATTGAATAATTTTCCCCAATTTGGGGAAAATGGAACCTCCCAGGGCTCCGCCTTCCCCCCCCGCATCCGCCGAGCTGCAGCGCCGGTTTCTGCTGGCACGGGCGGCAGCGGCGAGCGCAGCGCCCCCCCCCCCCCGTCCACTGCGCATGCGGCCGGACCCCCCTACCCCCGTACCTGCAGTACCGCTTTTTGTCCACAAGCGGCGGCAGCAGCGAGGGCGGCGCCACTCTTTCCACTGCGCATGCGCGCCCCCCACCTGCAGTACCGATTTTTGTCCACAAGGCGGCAGTAGCGAGCACGGCGCCGCCCTTACTACTGCGCATGCGCGACCAGGCGGGGCTTCCTCACCATGGCAACCGCCCCCGGGCGGATTGACGGGAGGACGAGCCAATCACAACGCGACCGCCGCGCTCCGATTGGTCGGATCGCCTGCCGCGCTCCGATTGGCCGGAGTGGGACGTCAATGGCGGTTGCCATGGTGAGGACGCCCCGCCCGGTGGCGCATGCGCAGTAGTGAGGGCGGCGCCGTCCTTACTACTGCGCATGCGCGGCCGGGCGGGGCGTCCTCACCATGGCAACCGCCCCCGGGTGGATTGACAGGAGGACGAGCCAATCACAACGCGACCGCCGCGCTCCGATTGGTCGGATCGCCTGCCGCGCTCCGATTGGCCGGACTGGGAGGCGCTGGAGATTGACGGCGCGATCGACCAATGGGACGGGGGCTCCTAGAGGACGGACGCCGCTTACGGCACCGCGACCAATGGGCGCGCGGTATGGGCGGGCCGAGCCGCTCCGGAACCGGAGGGGGCCGGGGGAAAACGGCGGCCAGCCCAGAAATCGCTGCGGACCGGTCCGCAGCGGGCGGAAAGCACCGGGCAGCGCCCACGCCCCCTTCCTTGTCCCCCTCTGAGACCTCACCGGGGCCATGAGCGGTGACCGCTCTCAGCCCGCTTCCCTCCACCCAGGGACCGTGACCACTTACCGGCGGGCAGGCCTTCCCGCTCTCTGCCCTGTCCCCGCTCGCAGTCCGGGCAGCCGCAGCCGTCGCCTCTGCGCCAAAAACCTCCGGTGTTCGCCCCGCAACCAGCCCCAGGGACGCCGCGGCGCTCTGCGCGTGGCCCCGGGGGCCGTGGGGGCGACAGCAGCCAGTCCGCCGGCGTCCAGGAAGGCAGGCGGGGGTGCCGCCTTATCCACCACAGAGACATCGGGGAGCTTTGCGTCCCTGCAGGAAAACGGGGCTGGGTTTTTTTCCTCCTGTCCCGCTGCACCGATCCAGCTCCCCAGGGCGGGAGGGGAAACGGGGGAAGGGGCTGCTTTTCATAGAATCCTAGAATCGTCTAGGTTGCAAGAGACCCTTGGGATCATCGAGTCCAACCATCTACCCTACTCTACAAAGTTCTCCCCTACACCATATCCCCCAACACCACATCTCAACGGTTCTTAAACACATCCAGGGATGGTGACTCGACCACCTCCCTGGGTAGCCTGTTCCAATGCCCGACCACTCCCTCTGTGAAACATTCTTTCCTAATGTCCAGTCTAAACCTACCCTGTTGGAGCTTGAAGCCGTTCCCTCTCGTTCTGTCGTTACCTACCTGTGCCAGGAGACCAGCACCGACCACTCTACAGTGTCCTTTCAAGTAGTGTTAAGAGAGTGACGAGGTCTCCCCTCAGCCCCCTCTTCCTCATACTAAACAGTCCCAGCTCCTTCAACCGCTCTTCATAGGATTTGTTTTCCAGGCCCTTCACCAGCTTCGTTGCCCTCCTCTGCACTCGCTCCAGCACCTCGACATCTCTCTTGGATTGAGGTGCCCAAAACCGGACGCAATACTCCAGGTGTGGCCTCACCAGTGCCGAGTACAGGGGCACAATCGCCTCCCTACTTCTGCTGCTCACGCTGTTTCTAATACAAGCCAGGATGCCGTTGGCTTTCGTGGCCACCTGGGCACACTGCCGGCTCACGTTCAGCCGCTTGTCCATTAGCACCCCCAGGTCTCTTTCTTCCAGGTGGTTTTCCAGCCACGTTTCCCCAAGCCTGTAGCGCTGCTCGGGGTTATTGTGGCCCACGCGCAGAACCTGGCACTTGCCCTTGTTGAAACTCATACCACTGATGTTGGCCCAACGATCCAATCTACCTAAGTCTCTCTGTAGAGCTTCCCTATCCTCCTGGGAATCAACACTCCTGCTTAAAGCGCTTTTGAAAGCGCTTGGACGCCGGCAAGAGAGAGCAGAGGGGAGGGCCAGTTTGGAAATCCCTTCTAGCGATAGGCTCTCTTTGCAGTCTGGAACCATCTACAGCACAGGCGTTTACGCCTCCGCACTGACCGACCCGTGGGTAAGACTTAGGGAAAACGGATGCTCTTGATACACTTCGACAGAACGTCTGCTAAGAGTCACATCTGTTTAGACTTACAGATTAACACGCACGATAGACAACATCCAATTGGACTAGCGACCTGTCCAGACATCCGCTTTGACGCTTCAATCTCTCTTTATAAATAAATCTTTTAAAAAATCTTTCCGTCGTCTAAACTCCCATTAAATAATACAGAATCCTTAGAGATACGGGTTGGTATTTGGAACTCCTTTTATATACGTAAGGGAATATTATTTTTCAACACACAGAAAAATGAGAGATTGTTCTCTACTCCAATGCCTCACCCCCGCATATACAGCTTTTAACATTTTTTAAACACCACCGCCCAAAACCCCAACCACCTGCCCCGCACCAAGTTTTCAGGCGTTTGGGGGCCGTGACCCACCCTCTTGTGGGGGGAACCCCACTTAACCCCCACTCACCTGCTCCTCCGCCGCACCGTCGCTCCCCCGCTGACATCCGGCTGCCCCAAATGACATCATCACACCACCACCACCCCCCCCACACACACCGGTTTTTTTAATTCGCCCCAAAAAATGCACCGAACGACCAGACCCAGGGCTGGCCCCTTCCCCTCAGGCGGCTCCACCACCGGCTGCAAACCCGGGCCGGGGCATCTGTCGAGCAGCACGAGACGCGGACAACGAGGCACCTGCAAAACAAACAGCAAACCCCAACCGGAGATCAGCATCATCAAACGAAAGAGCACCGAAGAGAGTAGAGGAATTCCCTCCGGCCGAGGGACAGGACAGGAGCTGAGCTACAGGAGGATTGCGGGGAAACAGCTCCGCTCCAAAGACGGCACGGCCTGCCAAAGCCGGAGCCATCCCGACGCTTCAGGTCCCTATTCAGACTGACCCGTGCCACTTGCAACACCTTCTCAGCCTAACAGCGTAACAAACCCTCCGCCCGCTGGGGGGAAGCGCCTCCTCCCTTCCCTTTCCCCGCCGCTGGAAAGCTCTGCGCGCGTTTAGATACGGCCAAGAAAAATACTCACGCTAGAAAAGCCTCGGACTTTTTCTTCGGCGCTAATTCAACTGGCACAGCTCCGAACCCCCACCGTTGCGCTCTCCGTCTCCAGAACGCGCAGTTGTCATTTGACCGGGGGCTGCTTTCTCTCCTACCCAAGGAGGAGGGACATCTGGCCGGCGGCACTGCCCGAGAGAGATGCTACCGCACTGCCGGGGAAACGTGACGCTGAAAGCCAGGCAGAAATCAGGTTCTTCAGAGCGCTCCGCCTAAAGAAAAGGGGGGGGGGAAAACAAAAAACAAAAAAACTAGAAAAAAAACCCAACCAAAAACCCAACCCGTTACCTTCAGTCGCCTCTCTTTTCAAAGATTTGGAACAAATACCTCGCCGCTTAGGGACGCCTAAGACGCTGTAGGCTACAGCCGGTGGACGGTTGCCGTTTAAAGCCTGCAAGTCAGTTTGCACGTTATACGACTTTAACCCTTTTTTTAAAGTCTCCTTTACGATAGAAAAAAACAGGAAGGTAAGAGATTCCCCAAACGGCTGTACTTTTGGCGGGGGGAAATCCAATCCCCGGTGCCGCGATCCACCAGGCTACCGAAAACGACCGGCGGACCGGCCAAGGCTTTTGGCTGTGCCGAACACGCAGAGGAACAGGGTTTGGCCGTGTCCCCGCTGTTACGGGGGACCCAGAGCCCAAAGGCCGGCCATGCCATCGGCCGTCGGAAGAGGTGCCGCGCTCGGGCCTTTGGAAGGACATCGTCTTTCTTTTTGTCCCTATTTAATAGAGCGCGCGACGTCTCCTCGCTGATGACTTCTGCTGCCCAGCGCATCGTCTCCGAGGATCCCCTCTCGTGGGAACTTCAGGAGAGGCAACCGCTTGGCACGAGAAACCGGTTCCCTTTCAGAAAGGGAAACCTCCTTCCGACTGACGTCCAAATGACACGCCGTAGGCTACGGACAACGGACGTTCCTGGAAGGCTCGACTCACCTAAGCCACCTCAGGACTCGCCGCCACCAGTGACGAGGCTGATGATGCTCCTTGGTTCGTGGCAAAGCCTGGAAAACAGGCAGAAGCGGCGCCGGTTCGTCCCGTTTTGTCCACGTCTCTTCGTTGACCGCCCCCCCGGCTTTCAGCGCAGATGCCATGAAAGAGGAGTGACAAAGAAAAGGCGAGGTCAGGCAGCAAAAGAGCTCTGCAGGCTGCCACCTGCACTCAACCGCGCACCCTGTTTTGGAAGCCACACGCCCACACGCCCGCCCGCCACCCCCCGCCCAAAACAAACAAACAAACAAACAAACAAACAAACAAAGAGACAAGAACCCCGGCACCTGGCCTCTTTCTTGTCTTCAGGAGCTCATCCTGAAGCTCATCGCTTCTGTCTTGTCAGAGCAGGAAGCGCAGACCCATCTGTATCCCGAGGACACCTGACCGGGATTAACACGTGTCCAGAGGTAGTCCCCATCTCTACGAGCGTGTCGCTTTGGTGCTTTTAATAATCCTAACTCGACGGTAGTCACTGGGACGGTCCTTTACGGTGGCTTCTTCAGACTTCTGGATCGCCAGTCCCAGTATTTCCATTTCATCCTACCAAAAAAAACCCCAAAGCACGTTACAGCTGCACATAACATTTTCTGCCTGTTCTTGTACGAGTATTTAAGGCGTAGGAGAAAGAGAAGATCTGAAAGGCAGAAGAGGCATTCAAAAACCGTGCAACTATGAAAAAGTAAAGCAGCTCTCTCGGAAAAGCACGAGAAACGGCCATAAAAGGTATACTTATGAAATACGCCAAGTAATATCGGGGCACCAAAATATACTATATAGGAAGGCTAGGTGGCTCATTTGATAGAAATTCGATGTAAATCTAAGACAGTACCGAGAATTCTGTCTGTAAATGGGTAATATTCGGCACCACTCGGCTCTAAAATTGCCGCTGCGCCTGCCTGTGAAAAATCCTACTTTAAAAGCATCTAGTACGAACCTTAAAGTTTTCATCACAGTTACAGCCATCTTTCACCTTAAAGCATGCTTTACATTGCTGCTGCAGCCTATCTGCCAACTTGGAGTGTACGCATCTGGGTATACACGCTTGTAATTCAGGACGATTCCCACAAATCGTTTCTGTGCAGAAAAACAGGCCTCGTTTCATTATGCAATCAAATTTGAAATTTTTTTTCTCGGGAGAAGTTTTGCCTTTTTAACTGTGAGAATTTTAACTAGGAATTCACACGCTACCCATGCCTCAAATTATGAGGAGACGCATCACAAAACGAACTCAAAACGAACATCCCGGATTCAGGAAAACTAATTGTGCCTCCCCCCTCTGTGGAACGTGTCCGTAGGACAGGAGCGGGCACCCGCTTTGCCACAGAAGCAGACGGATGCGGAATTGCTCCACGCGTGTCGGTTAACACACATTCGGCTAATGGCCCACCACTCCTTGTACGCACAGGCTGACGACAGCCAGGTCGCCCGGTACGGGCTGAACACTTTGCAGGATTTGTTACAAACCTTTTTAGTGAAATAGATTTTGAAACCCCAGGAAACACACCCCTACCTCCGAGAATTGTAAGGCAATAAATATTTTGACAACTTACATTTCACGTCTATCCATGTATGTCCCATTACTGTCTGTGGTCATAAACTATCTAATATAGAATACTAAACGTTGCTACCATTTAAGAACCGAACGACAGCAACTGAACTGAACCGAAAGGAAGAGCTTTTCTTTGAAAATCGCAGTGCCACCTGAGAAGAAGCTGAAGACTGAAAATCGGGCGAGAGAATCACGCAAAAATATCAGCCTTGCTCTAAAAGCAAGACAGGAGAAAACCCACCAAAAAATAAAATGCAGTTTAATTGACCCAAAGGTCACCAAACAAAACAGGCAAAAAGCTTCACAATACACAGCGTTTGCACCGCTGTCGCTTTTCTGGCTTTTGCGGGGCCTAAGAGGTTGCTGTGACTTCCTCGAGCTGCCCTTCTGCGGTCACCAGATTGTTTCAGGGGAGACAGACGTCTCCCGGGGAGGCGCACGCAGAGAGCGCCGCTACGTCTCGGCTGTGACCCCTTGGTCACCGCGTTCCTGCGGTGCCCGTACCCGTGCTACCAACAGGATGTCACAAAAGGACACAAGAGCAGGGGGAATCGCTACAGGAGTCCTGAATGTTTCCACGGGCTTTTGAAAACCCCATTTTCTAAATTAAGTTACGCGAGGGAGTCTTTTTGAAAGTTACGAGGCTTCTGTGTGTCTGCTACTAAAAACATCCAACCGACCGACTCAAAAAACACCCAGAACACACTTTCCCCACGTTCCCCCGACACCGTAGCCTTGCATCTCGGGGGATTTCCTTTCCTGCCTTGCGAACGGATGCAGGTTAGGGACACCATAAAACAGCTTCCCTAGGGTATCCGAACGGCTGTCAGCGTACCATTTAGATCCCTTGAGTACAAGCAATAGCGCGCGTTACCTCTCCGGTTTGATGCTCGCTGACAGGCCGAATCCTTTGTGGAACCTTAAGCTGTTGTTCCGGCTTCCCTATCTCTTGCTGGAAAAGGTCTCTCTCGTGCTCTCGGTCAATTGCTCGCTCCTGAAAGTGACAAAACAGTGAGGATGCACCATTTCACGTAAAAACTGTCTAAATTAAGGATATTACAGCTTCTTGCTTCTTTTAACACGAGGCTGCTAACGGTACGTCAGTAGCATTATTACATGTCAGTACGAGCCGGCAACGCGCGCTGGCAGCCCAGAAAGCCAACCCCACCCTGGGCTGCATCAAGAGAAGCGTGGCCAGCGGGTCACGGGAGGCGATTCTACCCCCCTCTACTCTGCGCGCGCGAGACCCCACCTGGAGTACGGTGTCCAGCTTTGGAGTCCTCGACACGGGAAGGACGTGGACCTGTTGGAAGGGGCCCAGCGGAGGGCCACGAAAACCATCGGAGGGACGGAGCACCTCCCCTGTGAAGAGAGACTGAGAGAGCTGGGGCTGTTCAGCCTGGAGAAGAGAAGGCTCCGGGGAGACCTCAGAGCAGCCTTCCAATATCTGAAGGGAGCCTACGGGAGAGCCGGAGAGGGACTCTCTGTCGGGAAAGGTAGCGACAGGACAAGGGGTAACGGTTTTAAATCGGAAGAGGGGAGATTCAGACTAGATGTTAGGAGGAAATTCTTTACCGTGAGGGTGGTGAGGCACTGGAACAGGTTGCCCGGGGAAGCTGTGGATGCCCCATCCCTGGAAGTGTTTAAGGCCAGGCTGGACGGGGCTTTGAGCAACCCGCTCTAGTGGAGGCGTCCCTGCCCAAGGCAGGGGGGCTGCAACACGATGATCTTGAAGGTCCCTTCCAATTCTAACCATTCTATGATTCTATGGTTTTTAAGGTGGCAGAACCTCTTGCGACTTCCATTAACAAAAACTACTCTCACCATTCGGGGCAACAAATCTCACATTTTTGAATAAAAACACGAGGACGGCACTGATACAGCCAGTATTATTTCACAAAAAGGACAGTTTTGTCTCTTCTGTTCAAAGCGCAGCATACAAATAGCAATAGGCCAGTATTTTATGGTCTCCTTTCCTCGCGTTCATCCTTCATATATGTAGCATAAATAGGAATTAAGAATAGAAATTAACTTTGTGTTCATACTGAGGAGGAGCCAATGGGAAAAAAGAAATTCTAAATTTTGCATTTCAGTGTTACTTTTGACCAGCTGCAGTTGTTATATCCCACTCTGATATTTGGGGAATACATCTTTATACTGGAAATAAGGCACAGCCGCTGGCATCCGGTGAAACGTCACCTTTAAATGCCACTTTGCTGAACAGACAAACCTGATCAGACGCATTGAAATAAACTAGCTCAAGTAGCTGATACACAGAGGAATGCTCTGTCTAGCAACAGAAGCTTTTGCAAAAATGGAGGAAGCCAGAATAAAGCTGCAACAGTTACAAGTTGCAGATTTGAAAACCTCACCTGCTGTTTGAGCACCCCGCAGCCCGCCCAGCCCCTGCTTTCCCCCGCAGCCCCCAACGCCCTCCTGCCCACCCCCCCTGCAGAACCAGCCAAAACGGCTTCTGCTCTCCGCCCCCGAACCGCATCACTTACTGCCCCCTTCCGAGCCCCAAAACCCAGCCGCTGAGCCTCTGCTCGAGTCCCCAAAACGCCGGACTCCACCCCCGCCCCTCAGCCCAAAGCCACACGACTCCCTCTCCGGCTGAAGCCCCAACACTAGCCACGCGAGCCCGTCTGCCAGCCCCGGGAGCCGCGAGCACCTCCCCAGACGCCTCAGCCCGCCCCCCCGCAACGCCGTCTCCCCTCGGAGCCGCCTCGGGACCCCGGCCGCCTTCCCCGCGCCCCCCCGCTGGCCTCGACGCTGTCCAGCTGCCTCGCGACGCTGTCCAGCGGCACCGCGACGCTGTCCAGCGGCACCGCGACGCTGTCCAGCGGCACCGCGACGCTGTCCGGCTGCCCGGTGCTTTCCGCCCGCGCCGGTCCGGTGCGGTGCGGTCCGGTCCGCGCCGCGCCGCGCCGCAGCCGCTTCTGCGCGCGCCGCCATTTTCCCCCGGCCCCCTCCGCTTCCGGAGCGGCTCGGCCCGCCCATGCGGCGCGCCCATTGGTCACGGCGCCGGAAGCGGCTTCCGTCCTCGGGGAGCCCGTCCCATTGGTCGGTCGCGCCGTCAATCTTCAGCGCCTCCCACCCCGGCCAATCGGAGCGCGGCAGGCGATCCGACCAATCGGAGCGCGGCGGTCGCGCTGTGATTGGCTCGTCCTCCTGTCAATCCGCCAGGGGGCGGTTGCCATGGTGAGGACGCCCCGCCCGGTGGCGCATGCGCAGTAGTGAGGGCGGCGCCGTCCTTACTACTGCGCATGCGCGACCGGGCGGGGCTTCCTCACCATGGCAACCGCCCCCGGGCAGATTGACAGGAGGACGAGCCAATCACAACGCGACCGCCGCGCTCCGATTGGTCGGATCGCCTGCCGCGCTCCGATTGGCCGGAGTGGGACGTCAATGGCGGTTGCCATGGTGAGGACGCCCCGCCCGGTGGCGCATGCGCAGTAGTGAGGGCGGCGCCGTGCTCGCTACTGCCCCCTCGTGGACAAAAAGCGGTACTGCAGGTACGCAGGTACAGGGCGGGGGGGGGGGGGGACGCGCATGCCCAGTAGAAAGGGGGGCGCTGCGCTCGCCGCCGCTGCCGCCCGTGCCAGCAGAAACCGGCGGTGCGGCTCGGGGAGCGGGGGGAGGCGGGACCGGGGAAGGTTCCCTTTTCCCCAAATTGGGGAAAATGTTATTCATGTTCGGGGTTCAATTTGGGGGTTCAATTTACGGTTCTGCAGCGTCAGCCCCCGCATGGGCGCCGTCCCCGGCGGCGGGGAAGGGCAAGAAAAACCCTAACAAAACCCTGAAGTCTTTTCCGTTGCGGAAAAGCACCGAAAAAAAACCCCAAATTGAATAATTTTCCCCAATTTGGGGAAAATGGAACCTCCCAGGGCTCCGCCTTCCCCCCCCGCATCCGCCGAGCTGCAGCGCCGGTTTCTGCTGGCACGGGCGGCAGCGGCGAGCGCAGCGCCCCCCCCCCCCCGTCCACTGCGCATGCGGCCGGACCCCCCTACCCCCGTACCTGCAGTACCGCTTTTTGTCCACAAGCGGCGGCAGCAGCGAGGGCGGCGCCACTCTTTCCACTGCGCATGCGCGCCCCCCACCTGCAGTACCGATTTTTGTCCACAAGGCGGCAGTAGCGAGCACGGCGCCGCCCTTACTACTGCGCATGCGCGACCAGGCGGGGCTTCCTCACCATGGCAACCGCCCCCGGGCGGATTGACGGGAGGACGAGCCAATCACAACGCGACCGCCGCGCTCCGATTGGTCGGATCGCCTGCCGCGCTCCGATTGGCCGGAGTGGGACGTCAATGGCGGTTGCCATGGTGAGGACGCCCCGCCCGGTGGCGCATGCGCAGTAGTGAGGGCGGCGCCGTCCTTACTACTGCGCATGCGCGGCCGGGCGGGGCGTCCTCACCATGGCAACCGCCCCCGGGCGGATTGACAGGAGGACGAGCCAATCACAACGCGACCGCCGCGCTCCGATTGGTCGGATCGCCTGCCGCGCTCCGATTGGCCGGACTGGGAGGCGCTGGAGATTGACGGCGCGATCGACCAATGGGACGGGGGCTCCTAGAGGACGGACGCCGCTTACGGCACCGCGACCAATGGGCGCGCGGTATGGGCGGGCCGAGCCGCTCCGGAACCGGAGGGGGCCGGGGGAAAACGGCGGCCAGCCCAGAAATCGCTGCGGACCGGTCCGCAGCGGGCGGAAAGCACCGGGCAGCGCCCACGCCCCCTTCCTTGTCCCCCTCTGAGACCTCACCGGGGCCATGAGCGGTGACCGCTCTCAGCCCGCTTCCCTCCACCCAGGGACCGTGACCACTTACCGGCGGGCAGGCCTTCCCGCTCTCTGCCCTGTCCCCGCTCGCAGTCCGGGCAGCCGCAGCCGTCGCCTCTGCGCCAAAAACCTCCGGTGTTCGCCCCGCAACCAGCCCCAGGGACGCCGCGGCGCTCTGCGCGTGGCCCCGGGGGCCGTGGGGGCGACAGCAGCCAGTCCGCCGGCGTCCAGGAAGGCAGGCGGGGGTGCCGCCTTATCCACCACAGAGACATCGGGGAGCTTTGCGTCCCTGCAGGAAAACGGGGCTGGGTTTTTTTCCTCCTGTCCCGCTGCACCGATCCAGCTCCCCAGGGCGGGAGGGGAAACGGGGGAAGGGGCTGCTTTTCATAGAATCCTAGAATCGTCTAGGTTGCAAGAGACCCTTGGGATCATCGAGTCCAACCATCTACCCTACTCTACAAAGTTCTCCCCTACACCATATCCCCCAACACCACATCTCAACGGTTCTTAAACACATCCAGGGATGGTGACTCGACCACCTCCCTGGGTAGCCTGTTCCAATGCCCGACCACTCCCTCTGTGAAACATTCTTTCCTAATGTCCAGTCTAAACCTACCCTGTTGGAGCTTGAAGCCGTTCCCTCTCGTTCTGTCGTTACCTACCTGTGCCAGGAGACCAGCACCGACCACTCTACAGTGTCCTTTCAAGTAGTGTTAAGAGAGTGACGAGGTCTCCCCTCAGCCCCCTCTTCCTCATACTAAACAGTCCCAGCTCCTTCAACCGCTCTTCATAGGATTTGTTTTCCAGGCCCTTCACCAGCTTCGTTGCCCTCCTCTGCACTCGCTCCAGCACCTCGACATCTCTCTTGGATTGAGGTGCCCAAAACCGGACGCAATACTCCAGGTGTGGCCTCACCAGTGCCGAGTACAGGGGCACAATCGCCTCCCTACTTCTGCTGCTCACGCTGTTTCTAATACAAGCCAGGATGCCGTTGGCTTTCGTGGCCACCTGGGCACACTGCCGGCTCACGTTCAGCCGCTTGTCCATTAGCACCCCCAGGTCTCTTTCTTCCAGGTGGTTTTCCAGCCACGTTTCCCCAAGCCTGTAGCGCTGCTCGGGGTTATTGTGGCCCACGCGCAGAACCTGGCACTTGCCCTTGTTGAAACTCATACCACTGATGTTGGCCCAACGATCCAATCTACCTAAGTCTCTCTGTAGAGCTTCCCTATCCTCCTGGGAATCAACACTCCTGCTTAAAGCGCTTTTGAAAGCGCTTGGACGCCGGCAAGAGAGAGCAGAGGGGAGGGCCAGTTTGGAAATCCCTTCTAGCGATAGGCTCTCTTTGCAGTCTGGAACCATCTACAGCACAGGCGTTTACGCCTCCGCACTGACCGACCCGTGGGTAAGACTTAGGGAAAACGGATGCTCTTGATACACTTCGACAGAACGTCTGCTAAGAGTCACATCTGTTTAGACTTACAGATTAACACGCACGATAGACAACATCCAATTGGACTAGCGACCTGTCCAGACATCCGCTTTGACGCTTCAATCTCTCTTTATAAATAAATCTTTTAAAAAATCTTTCCGTCGTCTAAACTCCCATTAAATAATACAGAATCCTTAGAGATACGGGTTGGTATTTGGAACTCCTTTTATATACGTAAGGGAATATTATTTTTCAACACACAGAAAAATGAGAGATTGTTCTCTACTCCAATGCCTCACCCCCGCATATACAGCTTTTAACATTTTTTAAACACCACCGCCCAAAACCCCAACCACCTGCCCCGCACCAAGTTTTCAGGCGTTTGGGGGCCGTGACCCACCCTCTTGTGGGGGGAACCCCACTTAACCCCCACTCACCTGCTCCTCCGCCGCACCGTCGCTCCCCCGCTGACATCCGGCTGCCCCAAATGACATCATCACACCACCACCACCCCCCCCACACACACCGGTTTTTTTAATTCGCCCCAAAAAATGCACCGAACGACCAGACCCAGGGCTGGCCCCTTCCCCTCAGGCGGCTCCACCACCGGCTGCAAACCCGGGCCGGGGCATCTGTCGAGCAGCACGAGACGCGGACAACGAGGCACCTGCAAAACAAACAGCAAACCCCAACCGGAGATCAGCATCATCAAACGAAAGAGCACCGAAGAGAGTAGAGGAATTCCCTCCGGCCGAGGGACAGGACAGGAGCTGAGCTACAGGAGGATTGCGGGGAAACAGCTCCGCTCCAAAGACGGCACGGCCTGCCAAAGCCGGAGCCATCCCGACGCTTCAGGTCCCTATTCAGACTGACCCGTGCCACTTGCAACACCTTCTCAGCCTAACAGCGTAACAAACCCTCCGCCCGCTGGGGGGAAGCGCCTCCTCCCTTCCCTTTCCCCGCCGCTGGAAAGCTCTGCGCGCGTTTAGATACGGCCAAGAAAAATACTCACGCTAGAAAAGCCTCGGACTTTTTCTTCGGCGCTAATTCAACTGGCACAGCTCCGAACCCCCACCGTTGCGCTCTCCGTCTCCAGAACGCGCAGTTGTCATTTGACCGGGGGCTGCTTTCTCTCCTACCCAAGGAGGAGGGACATCTGGCCGGCGGCACTGCCCGAGAGAGATGCTACCGCACTGCCGGGGAAACGTGACGCTGAAAGCCAGGCAGAAATCAGGTTCTTCAGAGCGCTCCGCCTAAAGAAAAGGGGGGGGGGAAAACAAAAAACAAAAAAACTAGAAAAAAAACCCAACCAAAAACCCAACCCGTTACCTTCAGTCGCCTCTCTTTTCAAAGATTTGGAACAAATACCTCGCCGCTTAGGGACGCCTAAGACGCTGTAGGCTACAGCCGGTGGACGGTTGCCGTTTAAAGCCTGCAAGTCAGTTTGCACGTTATACGACTTTAACCCTTTTTTTAAAGTCTCCTTTACGATAGAAAAAAACAGGAAGGTAAGAGATTCCCCAAACGGCTGTACTTTTGGCGGGGGGAAATCCAATCCCCGGTGCCGCGATCCACCAGGCTACCGAAAACGACCGGCGGACCGGCCAAGGCTTTTGGCTGTGCCGAACACGCAGAGGAACAGGGTTTGGCCGTGTCCCCGCTGTTACGGGGGACCCAGAGCCCAAAGGCCGGCCATGCCATCGGCCGTCGGAAGAGGTGCCGCGCTCGGGCCTTTGGAAGGACATCGTCTTTCTTTTTGTCCCTATTTAATAGAGCGCGCGACGTCTCCTCGCTGATGACTTCTGCTGCCCAGCGCATCGTCTCCGAGGATCCCCTCTCGTGGGAACTTCAGGAGAGGCAACCGCTTGGCACGAGAAACCGGTTCCCTTTCAGAAAGGGAAACCTCCTTCCGACTGACGTCCAAATGACACGCCGTAGGCTACGGACAACGGACGTTCCTGGAAGGCTCGACTCACCTAAGCCACCTCAGGACTCGCCGCCACCAGTGACGAGGCTGATGATGCTCCTTGGTTCGTGGCAAAGCCTGGAAAACAGGCAGAAGCGGCGCCGGTTCGTCCCGTTTTGTCCACGTCTCTTCGTTGACCGCCCCCCCGGCTTTCAGCGCAGATGCCATGAAAGAGGAGTGACAAAGAAAAGGCGAGGTCAGGCAGCAAAAGAGCTCTGCAGGCTGCCACCTGCACTCAACCGCGCACCCTGTTTTGGAAGCCACACGCCCACACGCCCGCCCGCCACCCCCCGCCCAAAACAAACAAACAAACAAACAAACAAACAAACAAAGAGACAAGAACCCCGGCACCTGGCCTCTTTCTTGTCTTCAGGAGCTCATCCTGAAGCTCATCGCTTCTGTCTTGTCAGAGCAGGAAGCGCAGACCCATCTGTATCCCGAGGACACCTGACCGGGATTAACACGTGTCCAGAGGTAGTCCCCATCTCTACGAGCGTGTCGCTTTGGTGCTTTTAATAATCCTAACTCGACGGTAGTCACTGGGACGGTCCTTTACGGTGGCTTCTTCAGACTTCTGGATCGCCAGTCCCAGTATTTCCATTTCATCCTACCAAAAAAAACCCCAAAGCACGTTACAGCTGCACATAACATTTTCTGCCTGTTCTTGTACGAGTATTTAAGGCGTAGGAGAAAGAGAAGATCTGAAAGGCAGAAGAGGCATTCAAAAACCGTGCAACTATGAAAAAGTAAAGCAGCTCTCTCGGAAAAGCACGAGAAACGGCCATAAAAGGTATACTTATGAAATACGCCAAGTAATATCGGGGCACCAAAATATACTATATAGGAAGGCTAGGTGGCTCATTTGATAGAAATTCGATGTAAATCTAAGACAGTACCGAGAATTCTGTCTGTAAATGGGTAATATTCGGCACCACTCGGCTCTAAAATTGCCGCTGCGCCTGCCTGTGAAAAATCCTACTTTAAAAGCATCTAGTACGAACCTTAAAGTTTTCATCACAGTTACAGCCATCTTTCACCTTAAAGCATGCTTTACATTGCTGCTGCAGCCTATCTGCCAACTTGGAGTGTACGCATCTGGGTATACACGCTTGTAATTCAGGACGATTCCCACAAATCGTTTCTGTGCAGAAAAACAGGCCTCGTTTCATTATGCAATCAAATTTGAAATTTTTTTTCTCGGGAGAAGTTTTGCCTTTTTAACTGTGAGAATTTTAACTAGGAATTCACACGCTACCCATGCCTCAAATTATGAGGAGACGCATCACAAAACGAACTCAAAACGAACATCCCGGATTCAGGAAAACTAATTGTGCCTCCCCCCTCTGTGGAACGTGTCCGTAGGACAGGAGCGGGCACCCGCTTTGCCACAGAAGCAGACGGATGCGGAATTGCTCCACGCGTGTCGGTTAACACACATTCGGCTAATGGCCCACCACTCCTTGTACACACAGGCTGACGACAGCCAGGTCGCCCGGTACGGGCTGAACACTTTGCAGGATTTGTTACAAACCTTTTTAGTGAAATAGATTTTGAAACCCCAGGAAACACACCCCTACCTCCGAGAATTGTAAGGCAATAAATATTTTGACAACTTACATTTCACGTCTATCCATGTATGTCCCATTACTGTCTGTGGTCATAAACTATCTAATATAGAATACTAAACGTTGCTACCATTTAAGAACCGAACGACAGCAACTGAACTGAACCGAAAGGAAGAGCTTTTCTTTGAAAATCGCAGTGCCACCTGAGAAGAAGCTGAAGACTGAAAATCGGGCGAGAGAATCACGCAAAAATATCAGCCTTGCTCTAAAAGCAAGACAGGAGAAAACCCACCAAAAAATAAAATGCAGTTTAATTGACCCAAAGGTCACCAAACAAAACAGGCAAAAAGCTTCACAATACACAGCGTTTGCACCGCTGTCGCTTTTCTGGCTTTTGCGGGGCCTAAGAGGTTGCTGTGACTTCCTCGAGCTGCCCTTCTGCGGTCACCAGATTGTTTCAGGGGAGACAGACGTCTCCCGGGGAGGCGCACGCAGAGAGCGCCGCTACGTCTCGGCTGTGACCCCTTGGTCACCGCGTTCCTGCGGTGCCCGTACCCGTGCTACCAACAGGATGTCACAAAAGGACACAAGAGCAGGGGGAATCGCTACAGGAGTCCTGAATGTTTCCACGGGCTTTTGAAAACCCCATTTTCTAAATTAAGTTACGCGAGGGAGTCTTTTTGAAAGTTACGAGGCTTCTGTGTGTCTGCTACTAAAAACATCCAACCGACCGACTCAAAAAACACCCAGAACACACTTTCCCCACGTTCCCCCGACACCGTAGCCTTGCATCTCGGGGGATTTCCTTTCCTGCCTTGCGAACGGATGCAGGTTAGGGACACCATAAAACAGCTTCCCTAGGGTATCCGAACGGCTGTCAGCGTACCATTTAGATCCCTTGAGTACAAGCAATAGCGCGCGTTACCTCTCCGGTTTGATGCTCGCTGACAGGCCGAATCCTTTGTGGAACCTTAAGCTGTTGTTCCGGCTTCCCTATCTCTTGCTGGAAAAGGTCTCTCTCGTGCTCTCGGTCAATTGCTCGCTCCTGAAAGTGACAAAACAGTGAGGATGCACCATTTCACGTAAAAACTGTCTAAATTAAGGATATTACAGCTTCTTGCTTCTTTTAACACGAGGCTGCTAACGGTACGTCAGTAGCATTATTACATGTCAGTACGAGCCGGCAACGCGCGCTGG
The DNA here is from genome assembly GCF_964106895.1 of Numenius arquata. NCBI lineage: Eukaryota > Metazoa > Chordata > Aves > Charadriiformes > Scolopacidae > Numenius > Numenius arquata. Next base: position 4,655 of record NW_027414300.1, on the reverse strand, counting down.
CAGCCCAGAAAGCCAACCCCACCCTGGGCTGCATCAAGAGAAGCGTGGCCAGCGGGTCACGGGAGGCGATTCTACCCCCCTCTACTCTGCGCGCGCGAGACCCCACCTGGAGTACGGTGTCCAGCTTTGGAGTCCTCGACACGGGAAGGACGTGGACCTGTTGGAAGGGGCCCAGCGGAGGGCCACGAAAACCATCGGAGGGACGGAGCACCTCCCCTGTGAAGAGAGACTGAGAGAGCTGGGGCTGTTCAGCCTGGAGAAGAGAAGGCTCCGGGGAGACCTCAGAGCAGCCTTCCAATATCTGAAGGGAGCCTACGGGAGAGCCGGAGAGGGACTCTCTGTCGGGAAAGGTAGCGACAGGACAAGGGGTAACGGTTTTAAATCGGAAGAGGGGAGATTCAGACTAGATGTTAGGAGGAAATTCTTTACCGTGAGGGTGGTGAGGCACTGGAACAGGTTGCCCGGGGAAGCTGTGGATGCCCCATCCCTGGAAGTGTTTAAGGCCAGGCTGGACGGGGCTTTGAGCAACCCGCTCTAGTGGAGGCGTCCCTGCCCAAGGCAGGGGGGCTGCAACACGATGATCTTGAAGGTCCCTTCCAATTCTAACCATTCTATGATTCTATGGTTTTTAAGGTGGCAGAACCTCTTGCGACTTCCATTAACAAAAACTACTCTCACCATTCGGGGCAACAAATCTCACATTTTTGAATAAAAACACGAGGACGGCACTGATACAGCCAGTATTATTTCACAAAAAGGACAGTTTTGTCTCTTCTGTTCAAAGCGCAGCATACAAATAGCAATAGGCCAGTATTTTATGGTCTCCTTTCCTCGCGTTCATCCTTCATATATGTAGCATAAATAGGAATTAAGAATAGAAATTAACTTTGTGTTCATACTGAGGAGGAGCCAATGGGAAAAAAGAAATTCTAAATTTTGCATTTCAGTGTTACTTTTGACCAGCTGCAGTTGTTATATCCCACTCTGATATTTGGGGAATACATCTTTATACTGGAAATAAGGCACAGCCGCTGGCATCCGGTGAAACGTCACCTTTAAATGCCACTTTGCTGAACAGACAAACCTGATCAGACGCATTGAAATAAACTAGCTCAAGTAGCTGATACACAGAGGAATGCTCTGTCTAGCAACAGAAGCTTTTGCAAAAATGGAGGAAGCCAGAATAAAGCTGCAACAGTTACAAGTTGCAGATTTGAAAACCTCACCTGCTGTTTGAGCACCCCGCAGCCCGCCCAGCCCCTGCTTTCCCCCGCAGCCCCCAACGCCCTCCTGCCCACCCCCCCTGCAGAACCAGCCAAAACGGCTTCTGCTCTCCGCCCCCGAACCGCATCACTTACTGCCCCCTTCCGAGCCCCAAAACCCAGCCGCTGAGCCTCTGCTCGAGTCCCCAAAACGCCGGACTCCACCCCCGCCCCTCAGCCCAAAGCCACACGACTCCCTCTCCGGCTGAAGCCCCAACACTAGCCACGCGAGCCCGTCTGCCAGCCCCGGGAGCCGCGAGCACCTCCCCAGACGCCTCAGCCCGCCCCCCCGCAACGCCGTCTCCCCTCGGAGCCGCCTCGGGACCCCGGCCGCCTTCCCCGCGCCCCCCCGCTGGCCGCGACGCTGTCCAGCTGCCTCGCGACGCTGTCCAGCTGCCTCGCGACGCTGTCCAGCGGCACCGCGACGCTGTCCAGCGGCACCGCGACGCTGTCCGGCTGCCCGGTGCTTTCCGCCCGCGCCGGTCCGGTGCGGTGCGGTCCGGTCCGCGCCGCGCCGCGCCGCAGCCGCTTCTGCGCGCGCCGCCATTTTCCCCCGGCCCCCTCCGCTTCCGGAGCGGCTCGGCCCGCCCATGCGGCGCGCCCATTGGTCACGGCGCCGGAAGCGGCTTCCGTCCTCGGGGAGCCCGTCCCATTGGTCGGTCGCGCCGTCAATCTTCAGCGCCTCCCACCCCGGCCAATCGGAGCGCGGCAGGCGATCCGACCAATCGGAGCGCGGCGGTCGCGCTGTGATTGGCTCGTCCTCCTGTCAATCCGCCAGGGGGCGGTTGCCATGGTGAGGACGCCCCGCCCGGTGGCGCATGCGCAGTAGTGAGGGCGGCGCCGTCCTTACTACTGCGCATGCGCGACCGGGCGGGGCTTCCTCACCATGGCAACCGCCCCCGGGCAGATTGACAGGAGGACGAGCCAATCACAACGCGACCGCCGCGCTCCGATTGGTCGGATCGCCTGCCGCGCTCCGATTGGCCGGAGTGGGACGTCAATGGCGGTTGCCATGGTGAGGACGCCCCGCCCGGTGGCGCATGCGCAGTAGTGAGGGCGGCGCCGTGCTCGCTACTGCCCCCTCGTGGACAAAAAGCGGTACTGCAGGTACGCAGGTACAGGGCGGGGGGGGGGGGGGGGGAGGGGGGACGCGCATGCCCAGTAGAAAGGGGGGCGCTGCGCTCGCCGCCGCTGCCGCCCGTGCCAGCAGAAACCGGCGGTGCGGCTCGGGGAGCGGGGGGAGGCGGGACCGGGGAAGGTTCCCTTTTCCCCAAATTGGGGAAAATGTTATTCATGTTCGGGGTTCAATTTGGGGGTTCAATTTACGGTTCTGCAGCGTCAGCCCCCGCATGGGCGCCGTCCCCGGCGGCGGGGAAGGGCAAGAAAAACCCTAACAAAACCCTGAAGTCTTTTCCGTTGCGGAAAAGCACCGAAAAAAAACCCCAAATTGAATAATTTTCCCCAATTTGGGGAAAATGGAACCTCCCAGGGCTCCGCCTTCCCCCCCCGCATCCGCCGAGCTGCAGCGCCAGTTTCTGCTGGCACGGGCGGCAGCGGCGAGCGCAGCGCCCCCCCCCCCCCGTCCACTGCGCATGCGGCCGGACCCCCCTACCCCCGTACCTGCAGTACCGCTTTTTGTCCACAAGCGGCGGCAGCAGCGAGGGCGGCGCCACTCTTTCCACTGCGCATGCGCGCCCCCCACCTGCAGTACCGATTTTTGTCCACAAGGCGGCAGTAGCGAGCACGGCGCCGCCCTTACTACTGCGCATGCGCGACCAGGCGGGGCTTCCTCACCATGGCAACCGCCCCCGGGCGGATTGACGGGAGGACGAGCCAATCACAACGCGACCGCCGCGCTCCGATTGGTCGGATCGCCTGCCGCGCTCCGATTGGCCGGAGTGGGACGTCAATGGCGGTTGCCATGGTGAGGACGCCCCGCCCGGTGGCGCATGCGCAGTAGTGAGGGCGGCGCCGTTCTTACTACTGCGCATGCGCGGCCGGGCGGGGCGTCCTCACCATGGCAACCGCCCCCGGGCGGATTGACAGGAGGACGAGCCAATCACAACGCGACCGCCGCGCTCCGATTGGTCGGATCGCCTGCCGCGCTCCGATTGGCCGGACTGGGAGGCGCTGGAGATTGACGGCGCGATCGACCAATGGGACGGGGGCTCCTAGAGGACGGACGCCGCTTACGGCACCGCGACCAATGGGCGCGCGGTATGGGCGGGCCGAGCCGCTCCGGAACCGGAGGGGGCCGGGGGAAAACGGCGGCCAGCCCAGAAATCGCTGCGGACCGGTCCGCAGCGGGCGGAAAGCACCGGGCAGCGCCCACGCCCCCTTCCTTGTCCCCCTCTGAGACCTCACCGGGGCCATGAGCGGTGACCGCTCTCAGCCCGCTTCCCTCCACCCAGGGACCGTGACCACTTACCGGCGGGCAGGCCTTCCCGCTCTCTGCCCTGTCCCCGCTCGCAGTCCGGGCAGCCGCAGCCGTCGCCTCTGCGCCAAAAACCTCCGGTGTTCGCCCCGCAACCAGCCCCAGGGACGCCGCGGCGCTCTGCGCGTGGCCCCGGGGGCCGTGGGGGCGACAGCAGCCAGTCCGCCGGCGTCCAGGAAGGCAGGCGGGGGTGCCGCCTTATCCACCACAGAGACATCGGGGAGCTTTGCGTCCCTGCAGGAAAACGGGGCTGGGTTTTTTTCCTCCTGTCCCGCTGCACCGATCCAGCTCCCCAGGGCGGGAGGGGAAACGGGGGAAGGGGCTGCTTTTCATAGAATCCTAGAATCGTCTAGGTTGCAAGAGACCCTTGGGATCATCGAGTCCAACCATCTACCCTACTCTACAAAGTTCTCCCCTACACCATATCCCCCAACACCACATCTCAACGGTTCTTAAACACATCCAGGGATGGTGACTCGACCACCTCCCTGGGTAGCCTGTTCCAATGCCCGACCACTCCCTCTGTGAAACATTCTTTCCTAATGTCCAGTCTAAACCTACCCTGTTGGAGCTTGAAGCCGTTCCCTCTCGTTCTGTCGTTACCTACCTGTGCCAGGAGACCAGCACCGACCACTCTACAGTGTCCTTTCAAGTAGTGTTAAGAGAGTGACGAGGTCTCCCCTCAGCCCCCTCTTCCTCATACTAAACAGTCCCAGCTCCTTCAACCGCTCTTCATAGGATTTGTTTTCCAGGCCCTTCACCAGCTTCGTTGCCCTCCTCTGCACTCGCTCCAGCACCTCGACATCTCTCTTGGATTGAGGTGCCCAAAACCGGACGCAATACTCCAGGTGTGGCCTCACCAGTGCCGAGTACAGGGGCACAATCGCCTCCCTACTTCTGCTGCTCACGCTGTTTCTAATACAAGCCAGGATGCCGTTGGCTTTCGTGGCCACCTGGGC
>NW_027414299.1:0-129074 GCF_964106895.1 Numenius arquata | reverse complement strand
TATGGGCTCCTACAGAACACTGCAGGTGCCTACGGAACCCTACAGACCCCTACAGAATACTACCAGCCACTACGGAAACCTATGGCCCCTACGGAACTCTACGGAACCTGACAGAAACACTGTGGGTCCCTACAGGCCCTTGCGGGCACTTGCAGAACTCTGCAGGAACCCACGGAACTTTATGGAACCCTACCAGCCCCTACGGAAGCCTAAAGACCCTTGCAGGCAGTTACGGAACGGTACAGGGCCCTACGGAACTTTACCAGCCACTACGGAACTCTACGGGCCCCTACGGAACCCTGCAGAACCCTCCAGAACCTTACACAATCCCACGGATTCCTACAGGAACTCCTGCGGGCACTTACTCAACCTAGAGGCCCCTACGGAACACTGCCAGCCCCTATGGAAGGAACCCTACGGGCCCCTACAGAACACTACTGGCTCCTGCGGTATTCTACAGGCCTCTAGGGAACCTAAATAGCTCTACGGAGCCCTATGGATCCTTACGGAACAGTACGGGCCCCTTCAAACCTCTGCGGGCGCTTATGGAAACCTACAGGACCCTATGGAACTGTACGAGACTCTACAGGCCCCTAGGGAACACCACAGGCCCCTACGGAACCCTACACAACCCTCTGGAAACTTATGGAACCCTACAAGCTCCTACCAACCCCTGCGGGCACTTACACAACCCTACAGGCCCCTACGGAAATCTACGGACTCTACGGGCCCCTAGGGAAGCCTACAGATTTTGACGGAACCCTACGAGCCCCTCTGGAACCCTACAGAATACTCCAGGACCCGACAGCACTCTACAAGACCCTTAGCAACACAACGGAACCTCACTAAAACCCTATGGGCTCCTACAGAACACTGCAGGTGCCAACGGAACCCTACAGACCCCTACAGAATACTACCAGCCACTACGGAACCTATGGCCCCTACGGAACTCTACGGAACCTGACAGAAACACTGTGGGCCCCTACAGGCCCTTGCGGGCACTTGCAGAACTCTGCAGGAACCCACGGAACTTTATGGAACCCTACCAGCCCCTACGGAAGCCTAAAGACCCTTGCAGGCAGTTATGGAACGGTACAGGGCCCTACGGAACTTTACCAGCCACTACGGAACTCTACGGGCCCCCTACGGAACCCTGCAGAACCCTCCAGAACCTTACACAATCCCACGGATTCCTACAGACTCCTGCGGGTACTTACTCAACCCTAGAGGCCCCTACGGAACACTGCCAGCCCCTATGGAAGGAACCCCACGGGCCCCTACAGAACACTACTGGCTCCTGCGGTATTCTACAGGCCTCTAGGGAACCTACGAAGCTCTACGGAGCCCTATGGATCCTTACGGAACAGTACGGGCCCCTTCAGACCTCTGCGGGCGCTTATGGAACCTACAGGACCCTACGGAACTGTACGAGACTCTACAGGCCCCTAGGGAACACCACAGGCCCCTACGGAACCCTACACAACCCTCCGGAAACATATGGCACCCTACAAGCTCCTACCAACCCCTGCGGGCACTTACACAACCCCTACAGGCCCCTACGGAATACTACCAGCCACTACGGAAACCTATGGCCCCTACGGAACTCTACGGAACCTGACAGAAACACTGTGGGCCCCTACAGGCCCTTGCGGGCACTTGCAGAACTCTGCAGGAACCCACGGAACTTTATGGAACCCTACCAGCCCCTACGGAAGCCTAAAGACCCTTGCAGGCAGTTATGGAACGGTACAGGGCCCTACGGAACTTTACCAGCCACTACGGAACTCTACGGGCCCCTACGGAACCCTGCAGAACCCTCCAGAACCTTACACAATCCCACGGATTCCTACAGACTCCTGCGGGCACTTACTCAACCCTAGAGGCCCCTACGGAACACTGCCAGCCCCTATGGAAGGAACCCCACGGGCCCCTACAGAACACTACTGGCTCCTGCGGTATTCTACAGGCCTCTAGGGAACCTACGAAGCTCTACGGAGCCCTATGGATCCTTACGGAACAGTACGGGCCCCTTCAAACCTCTGCGGGCGCTTATGGAAACCTACAGGACCCTACGGAACTGTACGAGGCTCTACAGGCCCCTAGGGAACACCACAGGCCCCTACGGAACCCTACACAACCCTCTGGAAACTTATGGCACCCTACAAGCTCCTACCAACCCCTGCGGGCACTTACACAACCCTACAGGCCCCTACGGAATACTACCAGCCACTATGGAAACCTATGGCCCCTACGGAACTCTACGGAACCTGACAGAAACACTGTGGGCCCCTACAGGCCCTTGCGGGCACTTGCAGAACTCTGCAGGAACCCACGGAACTTTATGGAACCCTACCAGCCCCTACGGAAGCCTAAAGACCCTTGCAGGCAGTTATGGAACGGTACAGGGCCCTACGGAACTTTACCAGCCACTACGGAACTCTACAGGCCCCTAGGGAACCCTGCAGAACCCTCCAGAACCTTACACAATCCCACGGATTCCTACAGACTCCTGCGGGTACTTACTCAACCCTAGAGGCCCCTACGGAACAATGCCAGCCCCTATGGAAGGAACCCCACGGGCCCCTACAGAACACTACTGGCTCCTGCGGTATTCTACAGGCCTCTAGGGAACCTAAATAGCTCTACGGAGCCCTATGGATCCTTACGGAACAGTACGGGCCCCTTCAAACCTCTGCGGGCGCTTATGGAAACCTACAGGACCCTACGGAACTGTACGAGACTCTACAGGCCCCTAGGGAACACCACAGGCCCCTACGGAACCCTACACAACCCTCTGGAAACATATGGCACCCTACAAGCTCCTACCAACCCCTGCGGGCACTTACACAACCCTACAGGCCCCTACGGAAATCTACGGGACTCCACGGGCCCCTAGGGAAGACTACAGATTTTGACGGAACCCTACGAGCCCCTCTGGAACCCTACAGAATACTCCAGGACCCGACAGCACTCTACAAGACCCTTAGCAACACAACGGAACCTCACTAAAACCCTATGGGCTCCTACAGAACACTGCAGGTGCCTACGGAACCCTACAGACCCCTACAGAATACTACCAGCCACTACGGAAACCTATGGCCCCTACGGAACTCTACGGAACCTGACAGAAACACTGTGGGTCCCTACAGGCCCTTGCGGGCACTTGCAGAACTCTGCAGGAACCCACGGAACTTTATGGAACCCTACCAGCCCCTACGGAAGCCTAAAGACCCTTGCAGGCAGTTACGGAACGGTACAGGGCCCTACGGAACTTTACCAGCCACTACGGAACTCTACGGGCCCCTACGGAACCCTGCAGAACCCTCCAGAACCTTACACAATCCCACGGATTCCTACAGACTCCTGCGGGCACTTACTCAACCCTAGAGGCCCCTACGGAACACTGCCAGCCCCTATGGAAGGAACCCTACGGGCCCCTACAGAACACTACTGGCTCCTGCGGTATTCTACAGGCCTCTAGGGAACCTAAATAGCTCTACGGAGCCCTATGGATCCTTACGGAACAGTACGGGCCCCTTCAAACCTCTGCGGGCGCTTATGGAAACCTACAGGACCCTATGGAACTGTACGAGACTCTACAGGCCCCTAGGGAACACCACAGGCCCCTACGGAACCCTACACAACCCTCTGGAAACTTATGGAACCCTACAAGCTCCTACCAACCCCTGCGGGCACTTACACAACCCTACAGGCCCCTACGGAAATCTACGGGACTCTACGGGCCCCTAGGGAAGCCTACAGATTTTGACGGAACCCTACGAGCCCCTCTGGAACCCTACAGAATACTCCAGGACCCGACAGCACTCTACAAGACCCTTAGCAACACAACGGAACCTCACTAAAACCCTATGGGCTCCTACAGAACACTGCAGGTGCCAACGGAACCCTACAGACCCCTACAGAATACTACCAGCCACTACGGAACCTATGGCCCCTACGGAACTCTACGGAACCTGACAGAAACACTGTGGGCCCCTACAGGCCCTTGCGGGCACTTGCAGAACTCTGCAGGAACCCACGGAACTTTATGGAACCCTACCAGCCCCTACGGAAGCCTAAAGACCCTTGCAGGCAGTTATGGAACGGTACAGGGCCCTACGGAACTTTACCAGCCACTACGGAACTCTACGGGCCCCTACGGAACCCTGCAGAACCCTCCAGAACCTTACACAATCCCACGGATTCCTACAGACTCCTGCGGGTACTTACTCAACCCTAGAGGCCCCTACGGAACACTGCCAGCCCCTATGGAAGGAACCCCACGGGCCCCTACAGAACACTACTGGCTCCTGCGGTATTCTACAGGCCTCTAGGGAACCTACGAAGCTCTACGGAGCCCTATGGATCCTTACGGAACAGTACGGGCCCCTTCAGACCTCTGCGGGCGCTTATGGAAACCTACAGGACCCTACGGAACTGTACGAGACTCTACAGGCCCCTAGGGAACACCACAGGCCCCTACGGAACCCTACACAACCCTCCGGAAACATATGGCACCCTACAAGCTCCTACCAACCCCTGCGGGCACTTACACAACCCTACAGGCCCCTACGGAATACTACCAGCCACTACGGAAACCTATGGCCCCTACGGAACTCTACGGAACCTGACAGAAACACTGTGGGCCCCTACAGGCCCTTGCGGGCACTTGCAGAACTCTGCAGGAACCCACGGAACTTTATGGAACCCTACCAGCCCCTACGGAAGCCTAAAGACCCTTGCAGGCAGTTATGGAACGGTACAGGGCCCTACGGAACTTTACCAGCCACTACGGAACTCTACGGGCCCCTACGGAACCCTGCAGAACCCTCCAGAACCTTACACAATCCCACGGATTCCTACAGACTCCTGCGGGCACTTACTCAACCCTAGAGGCCCCTACGGAACACTGCCAGCCCCTATGGAAGGAACCCCACGGGCCCCTACAGAACACTACTGGCTCCTGCGGTATTCTACAGGCCTCTAGGGAACCTACGAAGCTCTACGGAGCCCTATGGATCCTTACGGAACAGTACGGGCCCCTTCAAACCTCTGCGGGCGCTTATGGAAACCTACAGGACCCTACGGAACTGTACGAGGCTCTACAGGCCCCTAGGGAACACCACAGGCCCCTACGGAACCCTACACAACCCTCTGGAAACTTATGGCACCCTACAAGCTCCTACCAACCCCTGCGGGCACTTACACAACCCTACAGGCCCCTACGGAATACTACCAGCCACTATGGAAACCTATGGCCCCTACGGAACTCTACGGAACCTGACAGAAACACTGTGGGCCCCTACAGGCCCTTGCGGGCACTTGCAGAACTCTGCAGGAACCCACGGAACTTTATGGAACCCTACCAGCCCCTACGGAAGCCTAAAGACCCTTGCAGGCAGTTATGGAACGGTACAGGGCCCTACGGAACTTTACCAGCCACTACGGAACTCTACAGGCCCCTAGGGAACCCTGCAGAACCCTCCAGAACCTTACACAATCCCACGGATTCCTACAGACTCCTGCGGGTACTTACTCAACCCTAGAGGCCCCTACGGAACAATGCCAGCCCCTATGGAAGGAACCCCACGGGCCCCTACAGAACACTACTGGCTCCTGCGGTATTCTACAGGCCTCTAGGGAACCTAAATAGCTCTACGGAGCCCTATGGATCCTTACGGAACAGTACGGGCCCCTTCAAACCTCTGCGGGCGCTTATGGAAACCTACAGGACCCTACGGAACTGTACGAGACTCTACAGGCCCCTAGGGAACACCACAGGCCCCTACGGAACCCTACACAACCCTCTGGAAACATATGGCACCCTACAAGCTCCTACCAACCCCTGCGGGCACTTACACAACCCTACAGGCCCCTACGGAAATCTACGGGACTCCACGGGCCCCTAGGGAAGCCTACAGATTTTGACGGAACCCTACGAGCCCCTCTGGAACCCTACAGAATACTCCAGGACCCGACAGCACTCTACAAGACCCTTAGCAACACAACGGAACCTCACTAAAACCCTATGGGCTCCTACAGAACACTGCAGGTGCCAACGGAACCCTACAGACCCCTACAGAATACTACCAGCCACTACGGAAACCTATGGCCCCTACGGAACTCTACGGAACCTGACAGAAACACTGTGGGCCCCTACAGGCCCTTGCGGGCACTTGCAGAACTCTGCAGGAACCCACGGAACTTTATGGAACCCTACCAGCCCCTACGGAAGCCTAAAGACCCTTGCAGGCAGTTACGGAACGGTACAGGGCCCTACGGAACTTTACCAGCCACTACGGAACTCTACGGGCCCCTACGGAACCCTGCAGAACCCTCCAGAACCTTACACAATCCCACGGATTCCTACAGACTCCTGCGGGCACTTACTCAACCCTAGAGGCCCTTACGGAACACTGCCAGCCCCTATGGAAGGAACCCTACGGGCCCCTACAGAACACTACTGGCTCCTGCGGTATTCTACAGGCCTCTAGGGAACCTACGAAGCTCTACGGAGCCCTATGGATCCTTACGGAACAGTACGGGCCCCTTCAGACCTCTGCGGGCGCTTATGGAAACCTACAGGACCCTACGGAACTGTACGAGACTCTACAGGCCCCTAGGGAACACCACAGGCCCCTACGGAACCTTACACAACCCTCCGGAAACATATGGCACCCTACAAGCTCCTACCAACCCCTGCGGGCACTTACACAACCCTACAGGCCCCTACGGAATACTACCAGCCACTACGGAAACCTATGGCCCCTACGGAACTCTACGGAACCTGACAGAAACACTGTGGGCCCCTACAGGCCCTTGCGGGCACTTGCAGAACTCTGCAGGAACCCACGGAACTTTATGGAACCCTACCAGCCCCTACGGAAGCCTAAAGACCCTTGCAGGCAGTTATGGAACGGTACAGGGCCCTACGGAACTTTACCAGCCACTACGGAACTCTACAGGCCCCTAGGGAACCCTGCAGAACCCTCCAGAACCTTACACAATCCCACGGATTCCTACAGACTCCTGCGGGTACTTACTCAACCCTAGAGGCCCCTACGGAACACTGCCAGCCCCTATGGAAGGAACCCCACGGGCCCCTACAGAACACTACTGGCTCCTGCGGTATTCTACAGGCCTCTAGGGAACCTAAATAGCTCTACGGAGCCCTATGGATCCTTACGGAACAGTACGGGCCCCTTCAAACCTCTGCGGGCGCTTATGGAAACCTACAGGACCCTACGGAACTGTACGAGACTCTACAGGCCCCTAGGGAACACCACAGGCCCCTACAGAACCCTACACAACCCTCTGGAAACTTATGGCACCCTACAAGCTCCTACCAACCCCTGCGGGCACTTACACAACCCTACAGGCCCCTACGGAATACTTCCAGCCACTATGGAAACCTATGGCCCCTACGGAACTCTACGGAACCTGACAGAAACACTGTGGGCCCCTACAGGCCCTTGCGGGCACTTGCAGAACTCTGCAGGAACCCACGGAACTTTACGGAACCCTACCAGCCCCTACGGAAGCCTAAAGACCCTTGCAGGCAGTTATGGAACGGTACAGGGCCCTACGGAACTTTACCAGCCACTACGGAACTCTACGGGCCCCTACGGAACCCTGCAGAACCCTCCAGAACCTTACACAATCCCACGGATTCCTACAGACTCCTGCGGGCACTTACTCAACCCTAGAGGCCCCTACGGAACACTGCCAGCCCCTATGGAAGGAACCCCACGGGCCCCTACAGAACACTACTGGCTCCTGTGGTATTCTACAGGCCTCTAGGGAACCTACGAAGCTCTACGGAGCCCTATGGATCCTTACGGAACAGTACGGGCCCCTTCAAACCTCTGCGGGCGCTTATGGAAACCTACAGGACCCTACGGAACTGTACGAGACTCTACAGGCCCCTAGGGAACACCACAGGCCCCTACGGAACCCTACACAACCCTCTGGAAACTTATGGCACCCTACAAGCTCCTACCAACCCCTGCGGGCACTTACACAACCCTACAGGCCCCTACGGAAATCTACGGGACTCCACGGGCCCCTAGGGAAGCCTACAGATTTTGACGGAACCCTACGAGCCCCTCTGGAACCCTACAGAATACTCCAGGACCCGACAGCACTCTACAAGACCCTTAGCAACACAACGGAACCTCACTAAAACCCTATGGGCTCCTACAGAACACTGCAGGTGCCAACGGAACCCTACAGACCCCTACGGAATACTACCAGCCACTACGGAAACCTATGGCCCCTACGGAACTCTACGGAACCTGACAGAAACACTGTGGGCCCCTACAGGCCCTTGCGGGCACTTGCAGAACTCTGCAGGAACCCACGGAACTTTACGGAACCCTACCAGCCCCTACGGAAGCCTAAAGACCCTTGCAGGCAGTTATGGAACGGTACAGGGCCCTACGGAACTTTACCAGCCACTACGGAACTCTACGGGCCCCTACGGAACCCTGCAGAACCCTCCAGAACCTTACACAATCCCACGGATTCCTACAGACTCCTGCGGGCACTTACTCAACCCTAGAGGCCCCTACGGAACACTGCCAGCCCCTATGGAAGGAACCCCACGGGCCCCTACAGAACACTACTGGCTCCTGTGGTATTCTACAGGCCTCTAGGGAACCTACGAAGCTCTACGGAGCCCTATGGATCCTTACGGAACAGTACGGGCCCCTTCAAACCTCTGCGGGCGCTTATGGAAACCTACAGGACCCTACGGAACTGTACGAGACTCTACAGGCCCCTAGGGAACACCACAGGCCCCTACGGAACCCTACACAACCCTCTGGAAACTTATGGCACCCTACAAGCTCCTACCAACCCCTGCGGGCACTTACACAACCCTACAGGCCCCTACGGAAATCTACGGGACTCCACGGGCCCCTAGGGAAGCCTACAGATTTTGACGGAACCCTACGAGCCCCTCTGGAACCCTACAGAATACTCCAGGACCCGACAGCACTCTACAAGACCCTTAGCAACACAACGGAACCTCACTAAAACCCTATGGGCTCCTACAGAACACTGCAGGTGCCAACGGAACCCTACAGACCCCTACGGAATACTACCAGCCACTACGGAAACCTATGGCCCCTACGGAACTCTACGGAACCTGACAGAAACACTGTGGGCCCCTACAGGCCCTTGCGGGCACTTGCAGAACTCTGCAGGAACCCACGGAACTTTATGGAACCCTACCAGCCCCTACGGAAGCCTAAAGACCCTTGCAGGCAGTTATGGAACGGTACAGGGCCCTACGGAACTTTACCAGCCACTACGGAACTCTACGGGCCCCTAGGGAACCCTGCAGAACCCTCCAGAACCTTACACAATCCCACGGATTCCTACAGACTCCTGCGGGCACTTACTCAACCCTAGAGGCCCCTACGGAACACTGCCAGCCCCTATGGAAGGAACCCCACGGGCCCCTACAGAACACTACTGGCTCCTGCGGTATTCTACAGGCCTCTAGGGAACCTAAATAGCTCTACGGAGCCCTATGGATCCTTACGGAACAGTACGGGCCCCTTCAAACCTCTGCGGGCGCTTATGGAAACCTACAGGACCCTACGGAACTGTACGAGACTCTACAGGCCCCTAGGGAACACCACCGGCCCCTACGGAACCCTACACAACCCTCTGGAAACTTATGGCACCCTACAAGCTCCTACCAACCCCTGCGGGCACTTACACAACCCTACAGGCCCCTACGGAAATCTACGGGACTCCACGGGCCCCTAGGGAAGCCTACAGATTTTGACGGAACCCTACGAGCCCCTCTGGAACCCTACAGAATACTCCAGGACCCGACAGCACTCTACAAGACCCTTAGCAACACAACGGAACCTCACTAAAACCCTATGGGCTCCTACAGAACACTGCAGGTGCCAACGGAACCCTACAGACCCCTACAGAATACTACCAGCCACTACGGAAACCTATGGCCCCTACGGAACTCTACGGAACCTGACAGAAACACTGTGGGCCCCTACAGGCCCTTGCGGGCACTTGCAGAACTCTGCAGGAACCCACGGAACTTTATGGAACCCTACCAGCCCCTACGGAAGCCTAAAGACCCTTGCAGGCAGTTACGGAACGGTACAGGGCCCTACGGAACTTTACCAGCCACTACGGAACTCTACGGGCCCCTACGGAACCCTGCAGAACCCTCCAGAACCTTACACAATCCCACGGATTCCTACAGACTCCTGCGGGCACTTACTCAACCCTAGAGGCCCCTACGGAACACTGCCAGCCCCTATGGAAGGAACCCTACGGGCCCCTACAGAACACTACTGGCTCCTGCGGTATTCTACAGGCCTCTAGGGAACCTACGAAGCTCTACGGAGCCCTATGGATCCTTACGGAACAGTACGGGCCCCTTCAGACCTCTGCGGGCGCTTATGGAAACCTACAGGACCCTACGGAACTGTACGAGACTCTACAGGCCCCTAGGGAACACCACCGGCCCCTACGGAACCCTACACAACCCTCTGGAAACTTATGGCACCCTACAAGCTCCTACCAACCCCTGCGGGCACTTACACAACCCTACAGGCCCCTACGGAAATCTACGGGACTCCACGGGCCCCTAGGGAAGCCTACAGATTTTGACGGAACCCTACGAGCCCCTCTGGAACCCTACAGAATACTCCAGGACCCGACAGCACTCTACAAGACCCTTAGCAACACAACGGAACCTCACTAAAACCCTATGGGCTCCTACAGAACACTGCAGGTGCCAACGGAACCCTACAGACCCCTACAGAATACTACCAGCCACTACGGAAACCTATGGCCCCTACGGAACTCTATGGAACCTGACAGAAACACTGTGGGCCCCTACAGGCCCTTGCGGGCACTTGCAGAACTCTGCAGGAACCCACGGAACTTTATGGAACCCTACCAGCCCCTACGGAAGCCTAAAGACCCTTGCAGGCAGTTATGGAACGGTACAGGGCCCTACGGAACTTTACCAGCCACTACGGAACTCTACGGGCCCCTACGGAACCCTGCAGAACCCTCCAGAACCTTACACAATCCCACGGATTCCTACAGACTCCTGCGGGCACTTACTCAACCCTAGAGGCCCCTACGGAACACTGCCAGCCCCTATGGAAGGAACCCCACGGGCCCCTACAGAACACTACTGGCTCCTGCGGTATTCTACAGGCCTCTAGGGAACCTACGAAGCTCTACGGAGCCCTATGGATCCTTACGGAACAGTACGGGCCCCTTCAAACCTCTGCGGGCGCTTATGGAAACCTACAGGACCCTACGGAACTGTACGAGGCTCTACAGGCCCCTAGGGAACACCACAGGCCCCTACGGAACCCTACACAACCCTCTGGAAACTTATGGCACCCTACAAGCTCCTACCAACCCCTGCGGGCACTTACACAACCCTACAGGCCCCTACGGAATACTACCAGCCACTATGGAAACCTATGGCCCCTACGGAACTCTACGGAACCTGACAGAAACACTGTGGGCCCCTACAGGCCCTTGCGGGCACTTGCAGAACTCTGCAGGAACCCACGGAACTTTATGGAACCCTACCAGCCCCTACGGAAGCCTAAAGACCCTTGCAGGCAGTTATGGAACGGTACAGGGCCCTACGGAACTTTACCAGCCACTACGGAACTCTACAGGCCCCTAGGGAACCCTGCAGAACCCTCCAGAACCTTACACAATCCCACGGATTCCTACAGACTCCTGCGGGTACTTACTCAACCCTAGAGGCCCCTACGGAACAATGCCAGCCCCTATGGAAGGAACCCCACGGGCCCCTACAGAACACTACTGGCTCCTGCGGTATTCTACAGGCCTCTAGGGAACCTAAATAGCTCTACGGAGCCCTATGGATCCTTACGGAACAGTACGGGCCCCTTCAAACCTCTGCGGGCGCTTATGGAAACCTACAGGACCCTACGGAACTGTACGAGACTCTACAGGCCCCTAGGGAACACCACAGGCCCCTACGGAACCCTACACAACCCTCTGGAAACATATGGCACCCTACAAGCTCCTACCAACCCCTGCGGGCACTTACACAACCCTACAGGCCCCTACGGAAATCTACGGGACTCCACGGGCCCCTAGGGAAGCCTACAGATTTTGACGGAACCCTACGAGCCCCTCTGGAACCCTACAGAATACTCCAGGACCCGACAGCACTCTACAAGACCCTTAGCAACACAACGGAACCTCACTAAAACCCTATGGGCTCCTACAGAACACTGCAGGTGCCAACGGAACCCTACAGACCCCTACAGAATACTACCAGCCACTACGGAAACCTATGGCCCCTACGGAACTCTACGGAACCTGACAGAAACACTGTGGGCCCCTACAGGCCCTTGCGGGCACTTGCAGAACTCTGCAGGAACCCACGGAACTTTATGGAACCCTACCAGCCCCTACGGAAGCCTAAAGACCCTTGCAGGCAGTTACGGAACGGTACAGGGCCCTACGGAACTTTACCAGCCACTACGGAACTCTACGGGCCCCTACGGAACCCTGCAGAACCCTCCAGAACCTTACACAATCCCACGGATTCCTACAGACTCCTGCGGGCACTTACTCAACCCTAGAGGCCCTTACGGAACACTGCCAGCCCCTATGGAAGGAACCCTACGGGCCCCTACAGAACACTACTGGCTCCTGCGGTATTCTACAGGCCTCTAGGGAACCTACGAAGCTCTACGGAGCCCTATGGATCCTTACGGAACAGTACGGGCCCCTTCAGACCTCTGCGGGCGCTTATGGAAACCTACAGGACCCTACGGAACTGTACGAGACTCTACAGGCCCCTAGGGAACACCACAGGCCCCTACGGAACCTTACACAACCCTCCGGAAACATATGGCACCCTACAAGCTCCTACCAACCCCTGCGGGCACTTACACAACCCTACAGGCCCCTACGGAATACTACCAGCCACTACGGAAACCTATGGCCCCTACGGAACTCTACGGAACCTGACAGAAACACTGTGGGCCCCTACAGGCCCTTGCGGGCACTTGCAGAACTCTGCAGGAACCCACGGAACTTTATGGAACCCTACCAGCCCCTACGGAAGCCTAAAGACCCTTGCAGGCAGTTATGGAACGGTACAGGGCCCTACGGAACTTTACCAGCCACTACGGAACTCTACAGGCCCCTAGGGAACCCTGCAGAACCCTCCAGAACCTTACACAATCCCACGGATTCCTACAGACTCCTGCGGGTACTTACTCAACCCTAGAGGCCCCTACGGAACACTGCCAGCCCCTATGGAAGGAACCCCACGGGCCCCTACAGAACACTACTGGCTCCTGCGGTATTCTACAGGCCTCTAGGGAACCTAAATAGCTCTACGGAGCCCTATGGATCCTTACGGAACAGTACGGGCCCCTTCAAACCTCTGCGGGCGCTTATGGAAACCTACAGGACCCTACGGAACTGTACGAGACTCTACAGGCCCCTAGGGAACACCACAGGCCCCTACAGAACCCTACACAACCCTCTGGAAACTTATGGCACCCTACAAGCTCCTACCAACCCCTGCGGGCACTTACACAACCCTACAGGCCCCTACGGAATACTTCCAGCCACTATGGAAACCTATGGCCCCTACGGAACTCTACGGAACCTGACAGAAACACTGTGGGCCCCTACAGGCCCTTGCGGGCACTTGCAGAACTCTGCAGGAACCCACGGAACTTTACGGAACCCTACCAGCCCCTACGGAAGCCTAAAGACCCTTGCAGGCAGTTATGGAACGGTACAGGGCCCTACGGAACTTTACCAGCCACTACGGAACTCTACGGGCCCCTACGGAACCCTGCAGAACCCTCCAGAACCTTACACAATCCCACGGATTCCTACAGACTCCTGCGGGCACTTACTCAACCCTAGAGGCCCCTACGGAACACTGCCAGCCCCTATGGAAGGAACCCCACGGGCCCCTACAGAACACTACTGGCTCCTGTGGTATTCTACAGGCCTCTAGGGAACCTACGAAGCTCTACGGAGCCCTATGGATCCTTACGGAACAGTACGGGCCCCTTCAAACCTCTGCGGGCGCTTATGGAAACCTACAGGACCCTACGGAACTGTACGAGACTCTACAGGCCCCTAGGGAACACCACAGGCCCCTACGGAACCCTACACAACCCTCTGGAAACTTATGGCACCCTACAAGCTCCTACCAACCCCTGCGGGCACTTACACAACCCTACAGGCCCCTACGGAAATCTACGGGACTCCACGGGCCCCTAGGGAAGCCTACAGATTTTGACGGAACCCTACGAGCCCCTCTGGAACCCTACAGAATACTCCAGGACCCGACAGCACTCTACAAGACCCTTAGCAACACAACGGAACCTCACTAAAACCCTATGGGCTCCTACAGAACACTGCAGGTGCCAACGGAACCCTACAGACCCCTACGGAATACTACCAGCCACTACGGAAACCTATGGCCCCTACGGAACTCTACGGAACCTGACAGAAACACTGTGGGCCCCTACAGGCCCTTGCGGGCACTTGCAGAACTCTGCAGGAACCCACGGAACTTTACGGAACCCTACCAGCCCCTACGGAAGCCTAAAGACCCTTGCAGGCAGTTATGGAACGGTACAGGGCCCTACGGAACTTTACCAGCCACTACGGAACTCTACGGGCCCCTACGGAACCCTGCAGAACCCTCCAGAACCTTACACAATCCCACGGATTCCTACAGACTCCTGCGGGCACTTACTCAACCCTAGAGGCCCCTACGGAACACTGCCAGCCCCTATGGAAGGAACCCCACGGGCCCCTACAGAACACTACTGGCTCCTGTGGTATTCTACAGGCCTCTAGGGAACCTACGAAGCTCTACGGAGCCCTATGGATCCTTACGGAACAGTACGGGCCCCTTCAAACCTCTGCGGGCGCTTATGGAAACCTACAGGACCCTACGGAACTGTACGAGACTCTACAGGCCCCTAGGGAACACCACAGGCCCCTACGGAACCCTACACAACCCTCTGGAAACTTATGGCACCCTACAAGCTCCTACCAACCCCTGCGGGCACTTACACAACCCTACAGGCCCCTACGGAAATCTACGGGACTCCACGGGCCCCTAGGGAAGCCTACAGATTTTGACGGAACCCTACGAGCCCCTCTGGAACCCTACAGAATACTCCAGGACCCGACAGCACTCTACAAGACCCTTAGCAACACAACGGAACCTCACTAAAACCCTATGGGCTCCTACAGAACACTGCAGGTGCCAACGGAACCCTACAGACCCCTACGGAATACTACCAGCCACTACGGAAACCTATGGCCCCTACGGAACTCTACGGAACCTGACAGAAACACTGTGGGCCCCTACAGGCCCTTGCGGGCACTTGCAGAACTCTGCAGGAACCCACGGAACTTTATGGAACCCTACCAGCCCCTACGGAAGCCTAAAGACCCTTGCAGGCAGTTATGGAACGGTACAGGGCCCTACGGAACTTTACCAGCCACTACGGAACTCTACGGGCCCCTAGGGAACCCTGCAGAACCCTCCAGAACCTTACACAATCCCACGGATTCCTACAGACTCCTGCGGGCACTTACTCAACCCTAGAGGCCCCTACGGAACACTGCCAGCCCCTATGGAAGGAACCCCACGGGCCCCTACAGAACACTACTGGCTCCTGCGGTATTCTACAGGCCTCTAGGGAACCTAAATAGCTCTACGGAGCCCTATGGATCCTTACGGAACAGTACGGGCCCCTTCAAACCTCTGCGGGCGCTTATGGAAACCTACAGGACCCTACGGAACTGTACGAGACTCTACAGGCCCCTAGGGAACACCACCGGCCCCTACGGAACCCTACACAACCCTCTGGAAACTTATGGCACCCTACAAGCTCCTACCAACCCCTGCGGGCACTTACACAACCCTACAGGCCCCTACGGAAATCTACGGGACTCCACGGGCCCCTAGGGAAGCCTACAGATTTTGACGGAACCCTACGAGCCCCTCTGGAACCCTACAGAATACTCCAGGACCCGACAGCACTCTACAAGACCCTTAGCAACACAACGGAACCTCACTAAAACCCTATGGGCTCCTACAGAACACTGCAGGTGCCAACGGAACCCTACAGACCCCTACAGAATACTACCAGCCACTACGGAAACCTATGGCCCCTACGGAACTCTACGGAACCTGACAGAAACACTGTGGGCCCCTACAGGCCCTTGCGGGCACTTGCAGAACTCTGCAGGAACCCACGGAACTTTATGGAACCCTACCAGCCCCTACGGAAGCCTAAAGACCCTTGCAGGCAGTTACGGAACGGTACAGGGCCCTACGGAACTTTACCAGCCACTACGGAACTCTACGGGCCCCTACGGAACCCTGCAGAACCCTCCAGAACCTTACACAATCCCACGGATTCCTACAGACTCCTGCGGGCACTTACTCAACCCTAGAGGCCCCTACGGAACACTGCCAGCCCCTATGGAAGGAACCCTACGGGCCCCTACAGAACACTACTGGCTCCTGCGGTATTCTACAGGCCTCTAGGGAACCTACGAAGCTCTACGGAGCCCTATGGATCCTTACGGAACAGTACGGGCCCCTTCAAACCTCTGCGGGCGCTTATGGAAACCTACAGGACCCTATGGAACTGTACGAGGCTCTACAGGCCCCTAGGGAACACCACAGGCCCCTACGGAACCCTACACAACCCTCTGGAAACTTATGGCACCCTACAAGCTCCTACCAACCCCTGC
The DNA here is from genome assembly GCF_964106895.1 of Numenius arquata. NCBI lineage: Eukaryota > Metazoa > Chordata > Aves > Charadriiformes > Scolopacidae > Numenius > Numenius arquata. The sequence continues at coordinate 112,274 of NW_027414299.1, read as the reverse complement.
GGGCACTTACACAACCCTACAGGCCCCTACGGAATACTACCAGCCACTATGGAAACCTATGGCCCCTACGGAACTCTACGGAACCTGACAGAAACACTGTGGGCCCCTACAGGCCCTTGCGGGCACTTGCAGAACTCTGCAGGAACCCACGGAACTTTATGGAACCCTACCAGCCCCTACGGAAGCCTAAAGACCCTTGCAGGCAGTTATGGAACGGTACAGGGCCCTACGGAACTTTACCAGCCACTACGGAACTCTACAGGCCCCTAGGGAACCCTGCAGAACCCTCCAGAACCTTACACAATCCCACGGATTCCTACAGACTCCTGCGGGTACTTACTCAACCCTAGAGGCCCCTACGGAACAATGCCAGCCCCTATGGAAGGAACCCCACGGGCCCCTACAGAACACTACTGGCTCCTGCGGTATTCTACAGGCCTCTAGGGAACCTAAATAGCTCTACGGAGCCCTATGGATCCTTACGGAACAGTACGGGCCCCTTCAAACCTCTGCGGGCGCTTATGGAAACCTACAGGACCCTACGGAACTGTACGAGACTCTACAGGCCCCTAGGGAACACCACAGGCCCCTACGGAACCCTACACAACCCTCTGGAAACATATGGCACCCTACAAGCTCCTACCAACCCCTGCGGGCACTTACACAACCCTACAGGCCCCTACGGAAATCTACGGGACTCCACGGGCCCCTAGGGAAGACTACAGATTTTGACGGAACCCTACGAGCCCCTCTGGAACCCTACAGAATACTCCAGGACCCGACAGCACTCTACAAGACCCTTAGCAACACAACGGAACCTCACTAAAACCCTATGGGCTCCTACAGAACACTGCAGGTGCCTACGGAACCCTACAGACCCCTACAGAATACTACCAGCCACTACGGAAACCTATGGCCCCTACGGAACTCTACGGAACCTGACAGAAACACTGTGGGTCCCTACAGGCCCTTGCGGGCACTTGCAGAACTCTGCAGGAACCCACGGAACTTTATGGAACCCTACCAGCCCCTACGGAAGCCTAAAGACCCTTGCAGGCAGTTACGGAACGGTACTGGGCCCTACGGAACTTTACCAGCCACTACGGAACTCTACGGGCCCCTACGGAACCCTGCAGAACCCTCCAGAACCTTACACAATCCCACGGATTCCTACAGACTCCTGCGGGCACTTACTCAACCCTAGAGGCCCCTACGGAACACTGCCAGCCCCTATGGAAGGAACCCTACGGGCCCCTACAGAACACTACTGGCTCCTGCGGTATTCTACAGGCCTCTAGGGAACCTAAATAGCTCTACGGAGCCCTATGGATCCTTACGGAACAGTACGGGCCCCTTCAAACCTCTGCGGGCGCTTATGGAAACCTACAGGACCCTATGGAACTGTACGAGACTCTACAGGCCCCTAGGGAACACCACAGGCCCCTACGGAACCCTACACAACCCTCTGGAAACTTATGGAACCCTACAAGCTCCTACCAACCCCTGCGGGCACTTACACAACCCTACAGGCCCCTACGGAAATCTACGGGACTCTACGGGCCCCTAGGGAAGCCTACAGATTTTGACGGAACCCTACGAGCCCCTCTGGAACCCTACAGAATACTCCAGGACCCGACAGCACTCTACAAGACCCTTAGCAACACAACGGAACCTCACTAAAACCCTATGGGCTCCTACAGAACACTGCAGGTGCCAACGGAACCCTACAGACCCCTACAGAATACTACCAGCCACTACGGAACCTATGGCCCCTACGGAACTCTACGGAACCTGACAGAAACACTGTGGGCCCCTACAGGCCCTTGCGGGCACTTGCAGAACTCTGCAGGAACCCACGGAACTTTATGGAACCCTACCAGCCCCTACGGAAGCCTAAAGACCCTTGCAGGCAGTTATGGAACGGTACAGGGCCCTACGGAACTTTACCAGCCACTACGGAACTCTACGGGCCCCTAGGGAACCCTGCAGAACCCTCCAGAACCTTACACAATCCCACGGATTCCTACAGACTCCTGCGGGTACTTACTCAACCCTAGAGGCCCCTACGGAACACTGCCAGCCCCTATGGAAGGAACCCCACGGGCCCCTACAGAACACTACTGGCTCCTGCGGTATTCTACAGGCCTCTAGGGAACCTACGAAGCTCTACGGAGCCGTATGGATCCTTACGGAACAGTACGGGCCCCTTCAGACCTCTGCGGGCGCTTATGGAAACCTACAGGACCCTACGGAACTGTACGAGACTCTACAGGCCCCTAGGGAACACCACAGGCCCCTACGGAACCCTACACAACCCTCCGGAAACATATGGCACCCTACAAGCTCCTACCAACCCCTGCGGGCACTTACACAACCCTACAGGCCCCTACGGAATACTACCAGCCACTACGGAAACCTATGGCCCCTACGGAACTCTACGGAACCTGACAGAAACACTGTGGGCCCCTACAGGCCCTTGCGGGCACTTGCAGAACTCTGCAGGAACCCACGGAACTTTATGGAACCCTACCAGCCCCTACGGAAGCCTAAAGACCCTTGCAGGCAGTTATGGAACGGTACAGGGCCCTACGGAACTTTACCAGCCACTACGGAACTCTACGGGCCCCTACGGAACCCTGCAGAACCCTCCAGAACCTTACACAATCCCACGGATTCCTACAGACTCCTGCGGGCACTTACTCAACCCTAGAGGCCCCTACGGAACACTGCCAGCCCCTATGGAAGGAACCCCACGGGCCCCTACAGAACACTACTGGCTCCTGCGGTATTCTACAGGCCTCTAGGGAACCTACGAAGCTCTACGGAGCCCTATGGATCCTTACGGAACAGTACGGGCCCCTTCAAACCTCTGCGGGCGCTTATGGAAACCTACAGGACCCTACGGAACTGTACGAGGCTCTACAGGCCCCTAGGGAACACCACAGGCCCCTACGGAACCCTACACAACCCTCTGGAAACTTATGGCACCCTACAAGCTCCTACCAACCCCTGCGGGCACTTACACAACCCTACAGGCCCCTACGGAATACTACCAGCCACTATGGAAACCTATGGCCCCTACGGAACTCTACGGAACCTGACAGAAACACTGTGGGCCCCTACAGGCCCTTGCGGGCACTTGCAGAACTCTGCAGGAACCCACGGAACTTTATGGAACCCTACCAGCCCCTACGGAAGCCTAAAGACCCTTGCAGGCAGTTATGGAACGGTACAGGGCCCTACGGAACTTTACCAGCCACTACGGAACTCTACAGGCCCCTAGGGAACCCTGCAGAACCCTCCAGAACCTTACACAATCCCACGGATTCCTACAGACTCCTGCGGGTACTTACTCAACCCTAGAGGCCCCTACGGAACAATGCCAGCCCCTATGGAAGGAACCCCACGGGCCCCTACAGAACACTACTGGCTCCTGCGGTATTCTACAGGCCTCTAGGGAACCTAAATAGCTCTACGGAGCCCTATGGATCCTTACGGAACAGTACGGGCCCCTTCAAACCTCTGCGGGCGCTTATGGAAACCTACAGGACCCTACGGAACTGTACGAGACTCTACAGGCCCCTAGGGAACACCACAGGCCCCTACGGAACCCTACACAACCCTCTGGAAACATATGGCACCCTACAAGCTCCTACCAACCCCTGCGGGCACTTACACAACCCTACAGGCCCCTACGGAAATCTACGGGACTCCACGGGCCCCTAGGGAAGACTACAGATTTTGACGGAACCCTACGAGCCCCTCTGGAACCCTACAGAATACTCCAGGACCCGACAGCACTCTACAAGACCCTTAGCAACACAACGGAACCTCACTAAAACCCTATGGGCTCCTACAGAACACTGCAGGTGCCTACGGAACCCTACAGACCCCTACAGAATACTACCAGCCACTACGGAAACCTATGGCCCCTACGGAACTCTACGGAACCTGACAGAAACACTGTGGGTCCCTACAGGCCCTTGCGGGCACTTGCAGAACTCTGCAGGAACCCACGGAACTTTATGGAACCCTACCAGCCCCTACGGAAGCCTAAAGACCCTTGCAGGCAGTTACGGAACGGTACAGGGCCCTACGGAACTTTACCAGCCACTACGGAACTCTACGGGCCCCTACGGAACCCTGCAGAACCCTCCAGAACCTTACACAATCCCACGGATTCCTACAGACTCCTGCGGGCACTTACTCAACCCTAGAGGCCCCTACGGAACACTGCCAGCCCCTATGGAAGGAACCCTACGGGCCCCTACAGAACACTACTGGCTCCTGCGGTATTCTACAGGCCTCTAGGGAACCTAAATAGCTCTACGGAGCCCTATGGATCCTTACGGAACAGTACGGGCCCCTTCAAACCTCTGCGGGTGCTTATGGAAACCTACAGGACCCTATGGAACTGTACGAGACTCTACAGGCCCCTAGGGAACACCACAGGCCCCTACGGAACCCTACACAACCCTCTGGAAACTTATGGAACCCTACAAGCTCCTACCAACCCCTGCGGGCACTTACACAACCCTACAGGCCCCTACGGAAATCTACGGGACTCTACGGGCCCCTAGGGAAGCCTACAGATTTTGACGGAACCCTACGAGCCCCTCTGGAACCCTACAGAATACTCCAGGACCCGACAGCACTCTACAAGACCCTTAGCAACACAACGGAACCTCACTAAAACCCTATGGGCTCCTACAGAACACTGCAGGTGCCAACGGAACCCTACAGACCCCTACAGAATACTACCAGCCACTACGGAACCTATGGCCCCTACGGAACTCTACGGAACCTGACAGAAACACTGTGGGCCCCTACAGGCCCTTGCGGGCACTTGCAGAACTCTGCAGGAACCCACGGAACTTTATGGAACCCTACCAGCCCCTACGGAAGCCTAAAGACCCTTGCAGGCAGTTATGGAACGGTACAGGGCCCTACGGAACTTTACCAGCCACTACGGAACTCTACGGGCCCCTACGGAACCCTGCAGAACCCTCCAGAACCTTACACAATCCCACGGATTCCTACAGACTCCTGCGGGTACTTACTCAACCCTAGAGGCCCCTACGGAACACTGCCAGCCCCTATGGAAGGAACCCCACGGGCCCCTACAGAACACTACTGGCTCCTGCGGTATTCTACAGGCCTCTAGGGAACCTACGAAGCTCTACGGAGCCGTATGGATCCTTACGGAACAGTACGGGCCCCTTCAGACCTCTGCGGGCGCTTATGGAAACCTACAGGACCCTACGGAACTGTACGAGACTCTACAGGCCCCTAGGGAACACCACAGGCCCCTACGGAACCCTACACAACCCTCCGGAAACATATGGCACCCTACAAGCTCCTACCAACCCCTGCGGGCACTTACACAACCCTACAGGCCCCTACGGAATACTACCAGCCACTACGGAAACCTATGGCCCCTACGGAACTCTACGGAACCTGACAGAAACACTGTGGGCCCCTACAGGCCCTTGCGGGCACTTGCAGAACTCTGCAGGAACCCACGGAACTTTATGGAACCCTACCAGCCCCTACGGAAGCCTAAAGACCCTTGCAGGCAGTTATGGAACGGTACAGGGCCCTACGGAACTTTACCAGCCACTACGGAACTCTACGGGCCCCTACGGAACCCTGCAGAACCCTCCAGAACCTTACACAATCCCACGGATTCCTACAGACTCCTGCGGGCACTTACTCAACCCTAGAGGCCCCTACGGAACACTGCCAGCCCCTATGGAAGGAACCCCACGGGCCCCTACAGAACACTACTGGCTCCTGCGGTATTCTACAGGCCTCTAGGGAACCTACGAAGCTCTACGGAGCCCTATGGATCCTTACGGAACAGTACGGGCCCCTTCAAACCTCTGCGGGCGCTTATGGAAACCTACAGGACCCTACGGAACTGTACGAGGCTCTACAGGCCCCTAGGGAACACCACAGGCCCCTACGGAACCCTACACAACCCTCTGGAAACTTATGGCACCCTACAAGCTCCTACCAACCCCTGCGGGCACTTACACAACCCTACAGGCCCCTACGGAATACTACCAGCCACTATGGAAACCTATGGCCCCTACGGAACTCTACGGAACCTGACAGAAACACTGTGGGCCCCTACAGGCCCTTGCGGGCACTTGCAGAACTCTGCAGGAACCCACGGAACTTTATGGAACCCTACCAGCCCCTACGGAAGCCTAAAGACCCTTGCAGGCAGTTATGGAACGGTACAGGGCCCTACGGAACTTTACCAGCCACTACGGAACTCTACAGGCCCCTAGGGAACCCTGCAGAACCCTCCAGAACCTTACACAATCCCACGGATTCCTACAGACTCCTGCGGGTACTTACTCAACCCTAGAGGCCCCTACGGAACAATGCCAGCCCCTATGGAAGGAACCCCACGGGCCCCTACAGAACACTACTGGCTCCTGCGGTATTCTACAGGCCTCTAGGGAACCTAAATAGCTCTACGGAGCCCTATGGATCCTTACGGAACAGTACGGGCCCCTTCAAACCTCTGCGGGCGCTTATGGAAACCTACAGGACCCTACGGAACTGTACGAGACTCTACAGGCCCCTAGGGAACACCACAGGCCCCTACGGAACCCTACACAACCCTCTGGAAACATATGGCACCCTACAAGCTCCTACCAACCCCTGCGGGCACTTACACAACCCTACAGGCCCCTACGGAAATCTACGGGACTCCACGGGCCCCTAGGGAAGACTACAGATTTTGACGGAACCCTACGAGCCCCTCTGGAACCCTACAGAATACTCCAGGACCCGACAGCACTCTACAAGACCCTTAGCAACACAACGGAACCTCACTAAAACCCTATGGGCTCCTACAGAACACTGCAGGTGCCTACGGAACCCTACAGACCCCTACAGAATACTACCAGCCACTACGGAAACCTATGGCCCCTACGGAACTCTACGGAACCTGACAGAAACACTGTGGGTCCCTACAGGCCCTTGCGGGCACTTGCAGAACTCTGCAGGAACCCACGGAACTTTATGGAACCCTACCAGCCCCTACGGAAGCCTAAAGACCCTTGCAGGCAGTTACGGAACGGTACAGGGCCCTACGGAACTTTACCAGCCACTACGGAACTCTACGGGCCCCTAGGGAACCCTGCAGAACCCTCCAGAACCTTACACAATCCCACGGATTCCTACAGACTCCTGCGGGCACTTACTCAACCCTAGAGGCCCCTACGGAACACTGCCAGCCCCTATGGAAGGAACCCTACGGGCCCCTACAGAACACTACTGGCTCCTGCGGTATTCTACAGGCCTCTAGGGAACCTAAATAGCTCTACGGAGCCCTATGGATCCTTACGGAACAGTACGGGCCCCTTCAAACCTCTGCGGGCGCTTATGGAAACCTACAGGACCCTATGGAACTGTACGAGACTCTACAGGCCCCTAGGGAACACCACAGGCCCCTACGGAACCCTACACAACCCTCTGGAAACTTATGGAACCCTACAAGCTCCTACCAACCCCTGCGGGCACTTACACAACCCTACAGGCCCCTACGGAAATCTACGGGACTCTACGGGCCCCTAGGGAAGCCTACAGATTTTGACGGAACCCTACGAGCCCCTCTGGAACCCTACAGAATACTCCAGGACCCGACAGCACTCTACAAGACCCTTAGCAACACAACGGAACCTCACTAAAACCCTATGGGCTCCTACAGAACACTGCAGGTGCCAACGGAACCCTACAGACCCCTACAGAATACTACCAGCCACTACGGAACCTATGGCCCCTACGGAACTCTACGGAACCTGACAGAAACACTGTGGGCCCCTACAGGCCCTTGCGGGCACTTGCAGAACTCTGCAGGAACCCACGGAACTTTATGGAACCCTACCAGCCCCTACGGAAGCCTAAAGACCCTTGCAGGCAGTTATGGAACGGTACAGGGCCCTACGGAACTTTACCAGCCACTACGGAACTCTACGGGCCCCTACGGAACCCTGCAGAACCCTCCAGAACCTTACACAATCCCACGGATTCCTACAGACTCCTGCGGGTACTTACTCAACCCTAGAGGCCCCTACGGAACACTGCCAGCCCCTATGGAAGGAACCCCACGGGCCCCTACAGAACACTACTGGCTCCTGCGGTATTCTACAGGCCTCTAGGGAACCTAAATAGCTCTACGGAGCCCTATGGATCCTTACGGAACAGTACGGGCCCCTTCAAACCTCTGCGGGCGCTTATGGAAACCTACAGGACCCTACGGAACTGTATGAGACTCTACAGGCCCCTAGGGAACACCACAGGCCCCTACGGAACCCTACACAACCCTCTGGAAACATATGGCACCCTACAAGCTCCTACCAACCCCTGCGGGCACTTACACAACCCTACAGGCCCCTACGGAAATCTACGGGACTCCACGGGCCCCTAGGGAAGCCTACAGATTTTGACGGAACCCTACGAGCCCCTCTGGAACCCTACAGAATACTCCAGGACCCGACAGCACTCTACAAGACCCTTAGCAACACAACGGAACCTCACTAAAACCCTATGGGCTCCTACAGAACACTGCAGGTGCCAACGGAACCCTACAGACCCCTACAGAATACTACCAGCCACTACGGAAACCTATGGCCCCTATGGAACTCTACGGAACCTGACAGAAACACTGTGGGCCCCTACAGGCCCTTGCGGGCACTTGCAGAACTCTGCAGGAACCCACGGAACTTTATGGAACCCTACCAGCCCCTACGGAAGCCTAAAGACCCTTGCAGGCAGTTATGGAACGGTACAGGGCCCTACGGAACTTTACCAGCCACTACGGAACTCTACGGGCCCCTAGGGAACCCTGCAGAACCCTCCAGAACCTTACACAATCCCACGGATTCCTACAGACTCCTGCGGGCACTTACTCAACCCTAGAGGCCCCTACGGAACACTGCCAGCCCCTATGGAAGGAACCCTACGGGCCCCTACAGAACACTACTGGCTCCTGCGGTACTCTACAGGCCTCTAGGGAACCTACGAAGCTCTACGGAGCCGTATGGATCCTTACGGAACAGTACGGGCCCCTTCAGACCTCTGCGGGCGCTTATGGAAACCTACAGGACCCTACAGAACTGTACGAGACTCTACAGGCCCTTAGGGAACACCACAGGCCCCGACGGAACCCTACACAACCCTCCGGAAACATATGGCACCCTACAAGCTCCTACCAACCCCTGCGGGCACTTACACAACCCTACAGGCCCCTACGGAATACTACCAGCCACTACGGAAACCTATGGCCCCTACGGAACTCTACGGAACCTGACAGAAACACTGTGGGCCCCTACAGGCCCTTGCGGGCACTTGCAGAACTCTGCAGGAACCCACGGAACTTTATGGAACCCTACCAGCCCCTACGGAAGCCTAAAGACCCTTGCAGGCGGTTATGGAACAGTACAGGGCCCTACGGAACTTTACCAGCCACTACGGAACTCTACAGGCCCCTAGGGAACCCTGCAGAACCCTCCAGAACCTTACACAATCCCACGGATTCCTACAGACTCCTGCGGGTACTTACTCAACCCTAGAGGCCCCTACGGAACACTGCCAGCCCCTATGGAAGGAACCCCACGGGCCCCTACAGAACACTACTGGCTCCTGCGGTATTCTACAGGCCTCTAGGGAACCTAAATAGCTCTACGGAGCCCTATGGATCCTTACGGAACAGTACGGGCCCCTTCAAACCTCTGCGGGCGCTTATGGAAACCTACAGGACCCTACGGAACTGTACGAGACTCTACAGGCCCCTAGGGAACACCACAGGCCCCTACGGAACCCTACACAACCCTTTGGAAACATATGGCACCCTACAAGCTCCTACCAACCCCTGCGGGCACTTACACAACCCTACAGGCCCCTACGGAAATCTACGGGACTCCACGGGCCCCTAGGGAAGACTACAGATTTTGACGGAACCCTACGAGCCCCTCTGGAACCCTACAGAATACTCCAGGACCCGACAGCACTCTACAAGACCCTTAGCAACACAACGGAACCTCACTAAAACCCTATGGGCTCCTACAGAACACTGCAGGTGCCTACGGAACCCTACAGACCCCTACAGAATACTACCAGCCACTACGGAAACCTATGGCCCCTACGGAACTCTACGGAACCTGACAGAAACACTGTGGGTCCCTACAGGCCCTTGCGGGCACTTGCAGAACTCTGCAGGAACCCACGGAACTTTATGGAACCCTACCAGCCCCTACGGAAGCCTAAAGACCCTTGCAGGCAGTTACGGAACGGTACAGGGCCCTACGGAACTTTACCAGCCACTACGGAACTCTACGGGCCCCTAGGGAACCCTGCAGAACCCTCCAGAACCTTACACAATCCCACGGATTCCTACAGACTCCTGCGGGCACTTACTCAACCCTAGAGGCCCCTACGGAACACTGCCAGCCCCTATGGAAGGAACCCTACGGGCCCCTACAGAACACTACTGGCTCCTGCGGTATTCTACAGGCCTCTAGGGAACCTAAATAGCTCTACGGAGCCCTATGGATCCTTACGGAACAGTACGGGCCCCTTCAAACCTCTGCGGGCGCTTATGGAAACCTACAGGACCCTATGGAACTGTACGAGACTCTACAGGCCCCTAGGGAACACCACAGGCCCCTACGGAACCCTACACAACCCTCTGGAAACTTATGGCACCCTACAAGCTCCTACCAACCCCTGCGGGCACTTACACAACCCTACAGGCCCCTACGGAAATCTACGGGACTCTACGGGCCCCTAGGGAAGCCTACAGATTTTGACGGAACCCTACGAGCCCCTCTGGAACCCTACAGAATACTCCAGGACCCGACAGCACTCTACAAGACCCTTAGCAACACAACGGAACCTCACTAAAACCCTATGGGCTCCTACAGAACACTGCAGGTGCCAACGGAACCCTACAGACCCCTACAGAATACTACCAGCCACTACGGAAACCTATGGCCCCTACGGAACTCTACGGAACCTGACAGAAACACTGTGGGCCCCTACAGGCCCTTGCGGGCACTTGCAGAACTCTGCAGGAACCCACGGAACTTTATGGAACCCTACCAGCCCCTACGGAAGCCTAAAGACCCTTGCAGGCAGTTATGGAACGGTACAGGGCCCTACGGAACTTTACCAGCCACTACGGAACTCTACGGGCCCCTACGGAACCCTGCAGAACCCTCCAGAACCTTACACAATCCCACGGATTCCTACAGACTCCTGCGGGTACTTACTCAACCCTAGAGGCCCCTACGGAACACTGCCAGCCCCTATGGAAGGAACCCCACGGGCCCCTACAGAACACTACTGGCTCCTGCGGTATTCTACAGGCCTCTAGGGAACCTACGAAGCTCTACGGAGCCGTATGGATCCTTACGGAACAGTACGGGCCCCTTCAGACCTCTGCGGGCGCTTATGGAAACCTACAGGACCCTACAGAACTGTACGAGACTCTACAGGCCCTTAGGGAACACCACAGGCCCCTACGGAACCCTACACAACCCTCCGGAAACATATGGCACCCTACAAGCTCCTACCAACCCCTGCGGGCACTTACACAACCCTACAGGCCCCTACGGAATACTACCAGCCACTACGGAAACCTATGGCCCCTACGGAACTCTACGGAACCTGACAGAAACACTGTGGGCCCCTACAGGCCCTTGCGGGCACTTGCAGAACTCTGCAGGAACCCACGGAACTTTATGGAACCCTACCAGCCCCTACGGAAGCCTAAAGACCCTTGCAGGCAGTTATGGAACGGTACAGGGCCCTACGGAACTTTACCAGCCACTACGGAACTCTACGGGCCCCTACGGAACCCTGCAGAACCCTCCAGAACCTTACACAATCCCACGGATTCCTACAGACTCCTGCGGGTACTTACTCAACCCTAGAGGCCCCTACGGAACACTGCCAGCCCCTATGGAAGGAACCCCACGGGCCCCTACAGAACACTACTGGCTCCTGCGGTATTCTACAGGCCTCTAGGGAACCTACGAAGCTCTACGGAGCCCTATGGATCCTTACGGAACAGTACGGGCCCCTTCAGACCTCTGCGGGCGCTTATGGAAACCTACAGGACCCTACGGAACTGTACGAGACTCTACAGGCCCCTAGGGAACACCACAGGCCCCTACGGAACCCTACACAACCCTCCGGAAACATATGGCACCCTACAAGCTCCTACCAACCCCTGCGGGCACTTACACAACCCTACAGGCCCCTACGGAATACTACCAGCCACTACGGAAACCTATGGCCCCTACGGAACTCTACGGAACCTGACAGAAACACTGTGGGCCCCTACAGGCCCTTGCGGGCACTTGCAGAACTCTGCAGGAACCCACGGAACTTTATGGAACCCTACCAGCCCCTACGGAAGCCTAAAGACCCTTGCAGGCAGTTATGGAACGGTACAGGGCCCTACGGAACTTTACCAGCCACTACGGAACTCTACGGGCCCCTACGGAACCCTGCAGAACCCTCCAGAACCTTACACAATCCCACGGATTCCTACAGACTCCTGCGGGCACTTACTCAACCCTAGAGGCCCCTACGGAACACTGCCAGCCCCTATGGAAGGAACCCCACGGGCCCCTACAGAACACTACTGGCTCCTGCGGTATTCTACAGGCCTCTAGGGAACCTACGAAGCTCTACGGAGCCCTATGGATCCTTACGGAACAGTACGGGCCCCTTCAAACCTCTGCGGGCGCTTATGGAAACCTACAGGACCCTACGGAACTGTACGAGGCTCTACAGGCCCCTAGGGAACACCACAGGCCCCTACGGAACCCTACACAACCCTCTGGAAACTTATGGCACCCTACAAGCTCCTACCAACCCCTGCGGGCACTTACACAACCCTACAGGCCCCTACGGAATACTACCAGCCACTATGGAAACCTATGGCCCCTACGGAACTCTACGGAACCTGACAGAAACACTGTGGGCCCCTACAGGCCCTTGCGGGCACTTGCAGAACTCTGCAGGAACCCACGGAACTTTATGGAACCCTACCAGCCCCTACGGAAGCCTAAAGACCCTTGCAGGCAGTTATGGAACGGTACAGGGCCCTACGGAACTTTACCAGCCACTACGGAACTCTACAGGCCCCTAGGGAACCCTGCAGAACCCTCCAGAACCTTACACAATCCCACGGATTCCTACAGACTCCTGCGGGCACTTACTCAACCCTAGAGGCCCCTACGGAACACTGCCAGCCCCTATGGAAGGAACCCTACAGGCCCCTACAGAACACTACTGGCTCCTGCGGTATTCTACAGGCCTCTAGGGAACCTAAATAGCTCTACGGAGCCCTATGGATCCTTACGGAACAGTACGGGCCCCTTCAAACCTCTGCGGGCGCTTATGGAAACCTACAGGACCCTACGGAACTGTACGAGACTCTACAGGCCCCTAGGGAACACCACAGGCCCCTACGGAACCCTACACAACCCTCTGGAAACTTATGGCACCCTACAAGCTCCTACCAACCCCTGCGGGCACTTACACAACCCTACAGGCCCCTACGGAAATCTACGGGACTCCACGGGCCCCTAGGGAAGACTACAGATTTTGACGGAACCCTACGAGCCCCTCTGGAACCCTACAGAATACTCCAGGACCCGACAGCACTCTACAAGACCCTTAGCAACACAACGGAACCTCACTAAAACCCTATGGGCTCCTACAGAACACTGCAGGTGCCAACGGAACCCTACAGACCCCTACAGAATACTACCAGCCACTACGGAAACCTATGGCCCCTACGGAACTCTACGGAACCTGACAGAAACACTCTGGGCCCCTACAGGCCCTTGCGGGCACTTGCAGAACTCTGCAGGAACCCACGGAACTTTATGGAACCCTACCAGCCCCTACGGAAGCCTAAAGACCCTTGCAGGCAGTTACGGAACGGTACAGGGCCCTACGGAACTTTACCAGCCACTACGGAACTCTACGGGCCCCTAGGGAACCCTGCAGAACCCTCCAGAACCTTACAGAATCCCACGGATTCCTACAGACTCCTGCGGGCAATTACTCAACCCTAGAGGCCCCTACGGAACACTGCCAGCCCCTATGGAAGGAACCCTACGGGCCCCTACAGAACACTACTGGCTCCTGCGGTACTCTACAGGCCTCTAGGGAACCTACGAAGCTCTACGGAGCCGTATGGATCCTTACGGAACAGTACGGGCCCCTTCAGACCTCTGCGGGCGCTTATGGAAACCTACAGGACCCTACAGAACTGTACGAGACTCTACAGGCCCTTAGGGAACACCACAGGCCCCTACGGAACCCTACACAACCCTCCGGAAACATATGGCACCCTACAAGCTCCTACCAACCCCTGCGGGCACTTACACAACCCTACAGGCCCCTACGGAATACTACCAGCCACTACGGAAACCTATGGCCCCTACGGAACTCTACGGAACCTGACAGAAACACTGTGGGCCCCTACAGGCCCTTGCGGGCACTTGCAGAACTCTGCAGGAACCCACGGAACTTTATGGAACCCTACCAGCCCCTACGGAAGCCTAAAGACCCTTGCAGGCAGTTATGGAACGGTACAGGGCCCTACGGAACTTTACCAGCCACTACGGAACTCTACAGGCCCCTACGGAACCCTGCAGAACCCTCCAGAACCTTACACAATCCCACGGATTCCTACAGACTCCTGCGGGTACTTACTCAACCCTAGAGGCCCCTACGGAACACTGCCAGCCCCTATGGAAGGAACCCCACGGGCCCCTACAGAACACTACTGGCTCCTGCGGTATTCTACAGGCCTCTAGGGAACCTAAATAGCTCTACGGAGCCCTATGGATCCTTACGGAACAGTACGGGCCCCTTCAAACCTCTGCGGGCGCTTATGGAAACCTACAGGACCCTATGGAACTGTACGAGACTCTACAGGCCCCTAGGGAACACCACAGGCCCCTACGGAACCCTACACAACCCTCTGGAAACTTATGGCACCCTACAAGCTCCTACCAACCCCTGCGGGCACTTACACAACCCTACAGGCCCCTACGGAAATCTACGGGACTCTACGGGCCCCTAGGGAAGCCTACAGATTTTGACGGAACCCTACGAGCCCCTCTGGAACCCTACAGAATACTCCAGGACCCGACAGCACTCTACAAGACCCTTAGCAACACAACGGAACCTCACTAAAACCCTATGGGCTCCTACAGAACACTGCAGGTGCCAACGGAACCCTACAGACCCCTACAGAATACTACCAGCCACTACGGAAACCTATGGCCCCTACGGAACTCTACGGAACCTGACAGAAACACTGTGGGCCCCTACAGGCCCTTGCGGGCACTTGCAGAACTCTGCAGGAACCCACGGAACTTTATGGAACCCTACCAGCCCCTACGGAAGCCTAAAGACCCTTGCAGGCAGTTACGGAACGGTACAGGGCCCTACGGAACTTTACCAGCCACTACGGAACTCTACGGGCCCCTAGGGAACCCTGCAGAACCCTCCAGAACCTTACAGAATCCCACGGATTCCTACAGACTCCTGCGGGCACTTACTCAACCCTAGAGGCCCCTACGGAACACTGCCAGCCCCTATGGAAGGAACCCTACAGGCCCCTACAGAACACTACTGGCTCCTGCGGTATTCTACAGGCCTCTAGGGAACCTAAATAGCTCTACGGAGCCCTATGGATCCTTACGGAACAGTACGGGCCCCTTCAAACCTCTGCGGGCGCTTATGGAAACCTACAGGACCCTACGGAACTGTACGAGACTCTACAGGCCCCTAGGGAACACCACAGGCCCCTACGGAACCCTACACAACCCTCTGGAAACTTATGGCACCCTACAAGCTCCTACCAACCCCTGCGGGCACTTACACAACCCTACAGGCCCCTACGGAAATCTACGGGACTCCACGGGCCCCTAGGGAAGACTACAGATTTTGACGGAACCCTACGAGCCCCTCTGGAACCCTACAGAATACTCCAGGACCCGACAGCACTCTACAAGACCCTTAGCAACACAACGGAACCTCACTAAAACCCTATGGGCTCCTACAGAACACTGCAGGTGCCAACGGAACCCTACAGACCCCTACAGAATACTACCAGCCACTACGGAAACCTATGGCCCCTACGGAACTCTACGGAACCTGACAGAAACACTCTGGGCCCCTACAGGCCCTTGCGGGCACTTGCAGAACTCTGCAGGAACCCACGGAACTTTATGGAACCCTACCAGCCCCTACGGAAGCCTAAAGACCCTTGCAGGCAGTTACGGAACGGTACAGGGCCCTACGGAACTTTACCAGCCACTACGGAACTCTACGGGCCCCTAGGGAACCCTGCAGAACCCTCCAGAACCTTACAGAATCCCACGGATTCCTACAGACTCCTGCGGGCAATTACTCAACCCTAGAGGCCCCTACGGAACACTGCCAGCCCCTATGGAAGGAACCCTACGGGCCCCTACAGAACACTACTGGCTCCTGCGGTACTCTACAGGCCTCTAGGGAACCTACGAAGCTCTACGGAGCCGTATGGATCCTTACGGAACAGTACGGGCCCCTTCAGACCTCTGCGGGCGCTTATGGAAACCTACAGGACCCTACAGAACTGTACGAGACTCTACAGGCCCTTAGGGAACACCACAGGCCCCTACGGAACCCTACACAACCCTCCGGAAACATATGGCACCCTACAAGCTCCTACCAACCCCTGCGGGCACTTACACAACCCTACAGGCCCCTACGGAATACTACCAGCCACTACGGAAACCTATGGCCCCTACGGAACTCTACGGAACCTGACAGAAACACTGTGGGCCCCTACAGGCCCTTGCGGGCACTTGCAGAACTCTGCAGGAACCCACGGAACTTTATGGAACCCTACCAGCCCCTACGGAAGCCTAAAGACCCTTGCAGGCAGTTATGGAACGGTACAGGGCCCTACGGAACTTTACCAGCCACTACGGAACTCTACAGGCCCCTACGGAACCCTGCAGAACCCTCCAGAACCTTACACAATCCCACGGATTCCTACAGACTCCTGCGGGTACTTACTCAACCCTAGAGGCCCCTACGGAACACTGCCAGCCCCTATGGAAGGAACCCCACGGGCCCCTACAGAACACTACTGGCTCCTGCGGTATTCTACAGGCCTCTAGGGAACCTAAATAGCTCTACGGAGCCCTATGGATCCTTACGGAACAGTACGGGCCCCTTCAAACCTCTGCGGGCGCTTATGGAAACCTACAGGACCCTATGGAACTGTACGAGACTCTACAGGCCCCTAGGGAACACCACAGGCCCCTACGGAACCCTACACAACCCTCTGGAAACTTATGGCACCCTACAAGCTCCTACCAACCCCTGCGGGCACTTACACAACCCTACAGGCCCCTACGGAAATCTACGGGACTCTACGGGCCCCTAGGGAAGCCTACAGATTTTGACGGAACCCTACGAGCCCCTCTGGAACCCTACAGAATACTCCAGGACCCGACAGCACTCTACAAGACCCTTAGCAACACAACGGAACCTCACTAAAACCCTATGGGCTCCTACAGAACACTGCAGGTGCCAACGGAACCCTACAGACCCCTACAGAATACTACCAGCCACTACGGAAACCTATGGCCCCTACGGAACTCTACGGAACCTGACAGAAACACTGTGGGCCCCTACAGGCCCTTGCGGGCACTTGCAGAACTCTGCAGGAACCCACGGAACTTTATGGAACCCTACCAGCCCCTACGGAAGCCTAAAGACCCTTGCAGGCAGTTACGGAACGGTACAGGGCCCTACGGAACTTTACCAGCCACTACGGAACTCTACGGGCCCCTAGGGAACCCTGCAGAACCCTCCAGAACCTTACAGAATCCCACGGATTCCTACAGACTCCTGCGGGCACTTACTCAACCCTAGAGGCCCCTACGGAACACTGCCAGCCCCTATGGAAGGAACCCTACGGGCCCCTACAGAACACTACTGGCTCCTGCGGTACTCTACAGGCCTCTAGGGAACCTACGAAGCTCTACGGAGCCGTATGGATCCTTACGGAACAGTACGGGCCCCTTCAAACCTCTGCGGGCGCTTATGGAAACCTACAGGACCCTACAGAACTGTACGAGACTCTACAGGCCCTTAGGGAACACCACAGGCCCCTACGGAACCCTACACAACCCTCCGGAAACATATGGCACCCTACAAGCTCCTACCAACCCCTGCGGGCACTTACACAACCCTACAGGCCCCTACGGAATACTACCAGCCACTACGGAAACCTATGGCCCCTACGGAACTCTACGGAACCTGACAGAAACACTGTGGGCCCCTACAGGCCCTTGCGGGCACTTGCAGAACTCTGCAGGAACCCACGGAACTTTATGGAACCCTACCAGCCCCTACGGAAGCCTAAAGACCCTTGCAGGCAGTTATGGAACGGTACAGGGCCCTACGGAACTTTACCAGCCACTACGGAACTCTACAGGCCCCTACGGAACCCTGCAGAACCCTCCAGAACCTTACACAATCCCACGGATTCCTACAGACTCCTGCGGGTACTTACTCAACCCTAGAGGCCCCTACGGAACACTGCCAGCCCCTATGGAAGGAACCCCACGGGCCCCTACAGAACACTACTGGCTCCTGCGGTATTCTACAGGCCTCTAGGGAACCTAAATAGCTCTACGGAGCCCTATGGATCCTTACGGAACAGTACGGGCCCCTTCAAACCTCTGCGGGCGCTTATGGAAACCTACAGGACCCTACGGAACTGTACGAGACTCTACAGGCCCCTAGGGAACACCACAGGCCCCTACGGAACCCTACACAACCCTCTGGAAACATATGGCACCCTACAAGCTCCTACCAACCCCTGCGGGCACTTACACAACCCTACAGGCCCCTACGGAAATCTACGGGACTCCACGGGCCCCTAGGGAAGCCTACAGATTTTGACGGAACCCTACGAGCCCCTCTGGAACCCTACAGAATACTCCAGGACCCGACAGCACTCTACAAGACCCTTAGCAACACAACGGAACCTCACTAAAACCCTATGGGCTCCTACAGAACACTGCAGGTGCCTACGGAACCCTACAGACCCCTACAGAATACTACCAGCCACTACGGAAACCTATGGCCCCTACGGAACTCTACGGAACCTGACAGAAACACTGTGGGTCCCTACAGGCCCTTGCGGGCACTTGCAGAACTCTGCAGGAACCCACGGAACTTTATGGAACCCTACCAGCCCCTACGGAAGCCTAAAGACCCTTGCAGGCAGTTACGGAACGGTACAGGGCCCTACGGAACTTTACCAGCCACTACGGAACTCTACGGGCCCCTACGGAACCCTGCAGAACCCTCCAGAACCTTACACAATCCCACGGATTCCTACAGACTCCTGCGGGCACTTACTCAACCCTAGAGGCCCCTACGGAACACTGCCAGCCCCTATGGAAGGAACCCCACGGGCCCCTACAGAACACTACTGGCTCCTGCGGTACTCTACAGGCCTCTAGGGAACCTACGAAGCTCTACGGAGCCCTATGGATCCTTACGGAACAGTACGGGCCCCTTCAGACCTCTGGGGGCGCTTATGGAAACCTACAGGACCCTACAGAACTGTACGAGACTCTACAGGCCCTTAGGGAACACCACAGGCCCCTACGGAACCCTACACAACCCTCCGGAAACATATGGCACCCTACAAGCTCCTACCAACCCCTGCGGGCACTTACACAACCCTACAGGCCCCTACGGAATACTACCAGCCACTACGGAAACCTATGGCCCCTACGGAACTCTACGGAACCTGACAGAAACACTGTGGGCCCCTACAGGCCCTTGCGGGCACTTGCAGAACTCTGCAGGAACCCACGGAACTTTATGGAACCCTACCAGCCCCTACGGAAGCCTAAAGACCCTTGCAGGCAGTTATGGAACGGTACAGGGCCCTACGGAACTTTACCAGCCACTACGGAACTCTACGGGCCCCTACGGAACCCTGCAGAACCCTCCAGAACCTTACACAATCCCACGGATTCCTACAGACTCCTGCGGGTACTTACTCAACCCTAGAGGCCCCTACGGAACACTGCCAGCCCCTATGGAAGGAACCCCACGGGCCCCTACAGAACACTACTGGCTCCTGCGGTATTCTACAGGCCTCTAGGGAACCTAAATAGCTCTACGGAGCCCTATGGATCCTTACGGAACAGTACGGGCCCCTTCAAACCTCTGCGGGCGCTTATGGAAACCTACAGGACCCTATGGAACTGTACGAGACTCTACAGGCCCCTAGGGAACACCACAGGCCCCTACGGAACCCTACACAACCCTCTGGAAACTTATGGCACCCTACAAGCTCCTACCAACCCCTGCGGGCACTTACACAACCCTACAGGCCCCTACGGAAATCTACGGGACTCTACGGGCCCCTAGGGAAGCCTACAGATTTTGACGGAACCCTACGAGCCCCTCTGGAACCCTACAGAATACTCCAGGACCCGACAGCACTCTACAAGACCCTTAGCAACACAACGGAACCTCACTAAAACCCTATGGGCTCCTACAGAACACTGCAGGTGCCAACGGAACCCTACAGACCCCTACAGAATACTACCAGCCACTACGGAAACCTATGGCCCCTACGGAACTCTACGGAACCTGACAGAAACACTGTGGGCCCCTACAGGCCCTTGCGGGCACTTGCAGAACTCTGCAGGAACCCACGGAACTTTATGGAACCCTACCAGCCCCTACGGAAGCCTAAAGACCCTTGCAGGCAGTTACGGAACGGTACAGGGCCCTACGGAACTTTACCAGCCACTACGGAACTCTACGGGCCCCTAGGGAACCCTGCAGAACCCTCCAGAACCTTACACAATCCCACGGATTCCTACAGACTCCTGCGGGTACTTACTCAACCCTAGAGGCCCCTACGGAACACTGCCAGCCCCTATGGAAGGAACCCTACGGGCCCCTACAGAACACTACTGGCTCCTGCGGTACTCTACAGGCCTCTAGGGAACCTACGAAGCTCTACGGAGCCGTATGGATCCTTACGGAACAGTACGGGCCCCTTCAAACCTCTGCGGGCGCTTATGGAAACCTACAGGACCCTACAGAACTGTACGAGACTCTACAGGCCCTTAGGGAACACCACAGGCCCCTACGGAACCCTACACAACCCTCCGGAAACATATGGCACCCTACAAGCTCCTACCAACCCCTGCGGGCACTTACACAACCCTACAGGCCCCTACGGAATACTACCAGCCACTACGGAAACCTATGGCCCCTACGGAACTCTACGGAACCTGACAGAAACACTGTGGGCCCCTACAGGCCCTTGCGGGCACTTGCAGAACTCTGCAGGAACCCACGGAACTTTATGGAACCCTACCAGCCCCTACGGAAGCCTAAAGACCCTTGCAGGCAGTTATGGAACGGTACAGGGCCCTACGGAACTTTACCAGCCACTACGGAACTCTACAGGCCCCTAGGGAACCCTGCAGAACCCTCCAGAACCTTACACAATCCCACGGATTCCTACAGACTCCTGCGGGTACTTACTCAACCCTAGAGGCCCCTACGGAACACTGCCAGCCCCTATGGAAGGAACCCCACGGGCCCCTACAGAACACTACTGGCTCCTGCGGTATTCTACAGGCCTCTAGGGAACCTAAATAGCTCTACGGAGCCCTATGGATCCTTACGGAACAGTACGGGCCCCTTCAAACCTCTGCGGGCGCTTATGGAAACCTACAGGACCCTACGGAACTGTACGAGACTCTACAGGCCCCTAGGGAACACCACAGGCCCCTACGGAACCCTACACAAACCTCTGGAAACATATGGCACCCTACAAGCTCCTACCAACCCCTGCGGGCACTTACACAACCCTACAGGCCCCTACGGAAATCTACGGGACTCCACGGGCCCCTAGGGAAGCCTACAGATTTTGACGGAACCCTACGAGCCCCTCTGGAACCCTACAGAATACTCCAGGACCCGACAGCACTCTACAAGACCCTTAGCAACACAACGGAACCTCACTAAAACCCTATGGGCTCCTACAGAACACTGCAGGTGCCTACGGAACCCTACAGACCCCTACAGAATACTACCAGCCACTACGGAAACCTATGGCCCCTACGGAACTCTACGGAACCTGACAGAAACACTGTGGGTCCCTACAGGCCCTTGCGGGCACTTGCAGAACTCTGCAGGAACCCACGGAACTTTATGGAACCCTACCAGCCCCTACGGAAGCCTAAAGACCCTTGCAGGCAGTTACGGAACGGTACAGGGCCCTACGGAACTTTACCAGCCACTACGGAACTCTACGGGCCCCTACGGAACCCTGCAGAACCCTCCAGAACCTTACACAATCCCACGGATTCCTACAGACTCCTGCGGGCACTTACTCAACCCTAGAGGCCCCTACGGAACACTGCCAGCCCCTATGGAAGGAACCCTACGGGCCCCTACAGAACACTACTGGCTCCTGCGGTATTCTACAGGCCTCTAGGGAACCTAAATAGCTCTACGGAGCCCTATGGATCCTTACGGAACAGTACGGGCCCCTTCAAACCTCTGCGGGCGCTTATGGAAACCTACAGGACCCTATGGAACTGTACGAGACTCTACAGGCCCCTAGGGAACACCACAGGCCCCTACGGAACCCTACACAACCCTCTGGAAACTTATGGCACCCTACAAGCTCCTACCAACCCCTGCGGGCACTTACACAACCCTACAGGCCCCTACGGAAATCTACGGGACTCTACGGGCCCCTAGGGAAGCCTACAGATTTTGACGGAACCCTACGAGCCCCTCTGGAACCCTACAGAATACTCCAGGACCCGACAGCACTCTACAAGACCCTTAGCAACACAACGGAACCTCACTAAAACCCTATGGGCTCCTACAGAACACTGCAGGTGCCAACGGAACCCTACAGACCCCTACAGAATACTACCAGCCACTACGGAAACCTATGGCCCCTACGGAACTCTACGGAACCTGACAGAAACACTGTGGGCCCCTACAGGCCCTTGCGGGCACTTGCAGAACTCTGCAGGAACCCACGGAACTTTATGGAACCCTACCAGCCCCTACGGAAGCCTAAAGACCCTTGCAGGCAGTTACGGAACGGTACAGGGCCCTACGGAACTTTACCAGCCACTACGGAACTCTACGGGCCCCTAGGGAACCCTGCAGAACCCTCCAGAACCTTACAGAATCCCACGGATTCCTACAGACTCCTGCGGGCACTTACTCAACCCTAGAGGCCCCTACGGAACACTGCCAGCCCCTATGGAAGGAACCCTACGGGCCCCTACAGAACACTACTGGCTCCTGCGGTACTCTACAGGCCTCTAGGGAACCTACGAAGCTCTACGGAGCCCTATGGATCCTTACGGAACAGTACGGGCCCCTTCAGACCTCTGGGGGCGCTTATGGAAACCTACAGGACCCTACAGAACTGTACGAGACTCTACAGGCCCTTAGGGAACACCACAGGCCCCTACGGAACCCTACACAACCCTCCGGAAACATATGGCACCCTACAAGCTCCTACCAACCCCTGCGGGCACTTACACAACCCTACAGGCCCCTACGGAATACTACCAGCCACTACGGAAACCTATGGCCCCTACGGAACTCTACGGAACCTGACAGAAACACTGTGGGCCCCTACAGGCCCTTGCGGGCACTTGCAGAACTCTGCAGGAACCCACGGAACTTTATGGAACCCTACCAGCCCCTACGGAAGCCTAAAGACCCTTGCAGGCAGTTATGGAACGGTACAGGGCCCTACGGAACTTTACCAGCCACTACGGAACTCTACGGGCCCCTACGGAACCCTGCAGAACCCTCCAGAACCTTACACAATCCCACGGATTCCTACAGACTCCTGCGGGTACTTACTCAACCCTAGAGGCCCCTACGGAACACTGCCAGCCCCTATGGAAGGAACCCCACGGGCCCCTACAGAACACTACTGGCTCCTGCGGTATTCTACAGGCCTCTAGGGAACCTAAATAGCTCTACGGAGCCCTATGGATCCTTACGGAACAGTACGGGCCCCTTCAAACCTCTGCGGGCGCTTATGGAAACCTACAGGACCCTATGGAACTGTACGAGACTCTACAGGCCCCTAGGGAACACCACAGGCCCCTACGGAACCCTACACAACCCTCTGGAAACTTATGGCACCCTACAAGCTCCTACCAACCCCTGCGGGCACTTACACAACCCTACAGGCCCCTACGGAAATCTACGGGACTCTACGGGCCCCTAGGGAAGCCTACAGATTTTGACGGAACCCTACGAGCCCCTCTGGAACCCTACAGAATACTCCAGGACCCGACAGCACTCTACAAGACCCTTAGCAACACAACGGAACCTCACTAAAACCCTATGGGCTCCTACAGAACACTGCAGGTGCCAACGGAACCCTACAGACCCCTACAGAATACTACCAGCCACTACGGAAACCTATGGCCCCTACGGAACTCTACGGAACCTGACAGAAACACTGTGGGCCCCTACAGGCCCTTGCGGGCACTTGCAGAACTCTGCAGGAACCCACGGAACTTTATGGAACCCTACCAGCCCCTACGGAAGCCTAAAGACCCTTGCAGGCAGTTACGGAACGGTACAGGGCCCTACGGAACTTTACCAGCCACTACGGAACTCTACGGGCCCCTACGGAACCCTGCAGAACCCTCCAGAACCTTACACAATCCCACGGATTCCTACAGACTCCTGCGGGCACTTACTCAACCCTAGAGGCCCCTACGGAACACTGCCAGCCCCTATGGAAGGAACCCTACGGGCCCCTACAGAACACTACTGGCTCCTGCGGTACTCTACAGGCCTCTAGGGAACCTACGAAGCTCTACGGAGCCGTATGGATCCTTACGGAACAGTACGGGCCCCTTCAGACCTCTGCGGGCGCTTATGGAAACCTACAGGACCCTACAGAACTGTACGAGACTCTACAGGCCCTTAGGGAACACCACAGGCCCCTACGGAACCCTACACAACCCTCCGGAAACATATGGCACCCTACAAGCTCCTACCAACCCCTGCGGGCACTTACACAACCCTACAGGCCCCTACGGAATACTACCAGCCACTACGGAAACCTATGGCCCCTACGGAACTCTACGGAACCTGACAGAAACACTGTGGGCCCCTACAGGCCCTTGCGGGCACTTGCAGAACTCTGCAGGAACCCACGGAACTTTATGGAACCCTACCAGCCCCTACGGAAGCCTAAAGACCCTTGCAGGCAGTTATGGAACGGTACAGGGCCCTACGGAACTTTACCAGCCACTACGGAACTCTACAGGCCCCTACGGAACCCTGCAGAACCCTCCAGAACCTTACACAATCCCACGGATTCCTACAGACTCCTGCGGGTACTTACTCAACCCTAGAGGCCCCTACGGAACACTGCCAGCCCCTATGGAAGGAACCCCACGGGCCCCTACAGAACACTACTGGCTCCTGCGGTATTCTACAGGCCTCTAGGGAACCTAAATAGCTCTACGGAGCCCTATGGATCCTTACGGAACAGTACGGGCCCCTTCAAACCTCTGCGGGCGCTTATGGAAACCTACAGGACCCTACGGAACTGTACGAGACTCTACAGGCCCCTAGGGAACACCACAGGCCCCTACGGAACCCTACACAACCCTCTGGAAACATATGGCACCCTACAAGCTCCTACCAACCCCTGCGGGCACTTACACAACCCTACAGGCCCCTACGGAAATCTACGGGACTCCACGGGCCCCTAGGGAAGCCTACAGATTTTGACGGAACCCTACGAGCCCCTCTGGAACCCTACAGAATACTCCAGGACCCGACAGCACTCTACAAGACCCTTAGCAACACAACGGAACCTCACTAAAACCCTATGGGCTCCTACAGAACACTGCAGGTGCCTACGGAACCCTACAGACCCCTACAGAATACTACCAGCCACTACGGAAACCTATGGCCCCTACGGAACTCTACGGAACCTGACAGAAACACTGTGGGTCCCTACAGGCCCTTGCGGGCACTTGCAGAACTCTGCAGGAACCCACGGAACTTTATGGAACCCTACCAGCCCCTACGGAAGCCTAAAGACCCTTGCAGGCAGTTACGGAACGGTACAGGGCCCTACGGAACTTTACCAGCCACTACGGAACTCTACGGGCCCCTACGGAACCCTGCAGAACCCTCCAGAACCTTACACAATCCCACGGATTCCTACAGACTCCTGCGGGCACTTACTCAACCCTAGAGGCCCCTACGGAACACTGCCAGCCCCTATGGAAGGAACCCTACGGGCCCCTACAGAACACTACTGGCTCCTGCGGTATTCTACAGGCCTCTAGGGAACCTAAATAGCTCTACGGAGCCCTATGGATCCTTACGGAACAGTACGGGCCCCTTCAAACCTCTGCGGGCGCTTATGGAAACCTACAGGACCCTATGGAACTGTACGAGACTCTACAGGCCCCTAGGGAACACCACAGGCCCCTACGGAACCCTACACAACCCTCTGGAAACTTATGGCACCCTACAAGCTCCTACCAACCCCTGCGGGCACTTACACAACCCTACAGGCCCCTACGGAAATCTACGGGACTCTACGGGCCCCTAGGGAAGCCTACAGATTTTGACGGAACCCTACGAGCCCCTCTGGAACCCTACAGAATACTCCAGGACCCGACAGCACTCTACAAGACCCTTAGCAACACAACGGAACCTCACTAAAACCCTATGGGCTCCTACAGAACACTGCAGGTGCCAACGGAACCCTACAGACCCCTACAGAATACTACCAGCCACTACGGAAACCTATGGCCCCTACGGAACTCTACGGAACCTGACAGAAACACTGTGGGCCCCTACAGGCCCTTGCGGGCACTTGCAGAACTCTGCAGGAACCCACGGAACTTTATGGAACCCTACCAGCCCCTACGGAAGCCTAAAGACCCTTGCAGGCAGTTACGGAACGGTACAGGGCCCTACGGAACTTTACCAGCCACTACGGAACTCTACGGGCCCCTACGGAACCCTGCAGAACCCTCCAGAACCTTACACAATCCCACGGATTCCTACAGACTCCTGCGGGCACTTACTCAACCCTAGAGGCCCCTACGGAACACTGCCAGCCCCTATGGAAGGAACCCTACGGGCCCCTACAGAACACTACTGGCTCCTGCGGTACTCTACAGGCCTCTAGGGAACCTACGAAGCTCTACGGAGCCGTATGGATCCTTACGGAACAGTACGGGCCCCTTCAGACCTCTGCGGGCGCTTATGGAAACCTACAGGACCCTACAGAACTGTACGAGACTCTACAGGCCCTTAGGGAACACCACCGGCCCCTACGGAACCCTACACAACCCTCCGGAAACATATGGCACCCTACAAGCTCCTACCAACCCCTGCGGGCACTTACACAACCCTACAGGCCCCTACGGAATACTACCAGCCACTACGGAAACCTATGGCCCCTACGGAACTCTACGGAACCTGACAGAAACACTGTGGGCCCCTACAGGCCCTTGCGGGCACTTGCAGAACTCTGCAGGAACCCACGGAACTTTATGGAACCCTACCAGCCCCTACGGAAGCCTAAAGACCCTTGCAGGCAGTTATGGAACGGTACAGGGCCCTACGGAACTTTACCAGCCACTACGGAACTCTACAGGCCCCTAGGGAACCCTGCAGAACCCTCCAGAACCTTACACAATCCCACGGATTCCTACAGACTCCTGCGGGTACTTACTCAACCCTAGAGGCCCCTACGGAACACTGCCAGCCCCTATGGAAGGAACCCCACGGGCCCCTACAGAACACTACTGGCTCCTGCGGTATTCTACAGGCCTCTAGGGAACCTAAATAGCTCTACGGAGCCCTATGGATCCTTACGGAACAGTACGGGCCCCTTCAAACCTCTGCGGGCGCTTATGGAAACCTACAGGACCCTATGGAACTGTACGAGACTCTACAGGCCCCTAGGGAACACCACAGGCCCCTACGGAACCCTACACAACCCTCTGGAAACTTATGGCACCCTACAAGCTCCTACCAACCCCTGCGGGCACTTACACAACCCTACAGGCCCCTACGGAAATCTACGGGACTCTACGGGCCCCTAGGGAAGCCTACAGATTTTGACGGAACCCTACGAGCCCCTCTGGAACCCTACAGAATACTCCAGGACCCGACAGCACTCTACAAGACCCTTAGCAACACAACGGAACCTCACTAAAACCCTATGGGCTCCTACAGAACACTGCAGGTGCCAACGGAACCCTACAGACCCCTACAGAATACTACCAGCCACTACGGAAACCTATGGCCCCTACGGAACTCTACGGAACCTGACAGAAACACTGTGGGCCCCTACAGGCCCTTGCGGGCACTTGCAGAACTCTGCAGGAACCCACGGAACTTTATGGAACCCTACCAGCCCCTACGGAAGCCTAAAGACCCTTGCAGGCAGTTATGGAACGGTACAGGGCCCTACGGAACTTTACCAGCCACTACGGAACTCTACGGGCCCCTAGGGAACCCTGCAGAACCCTCCAGAACCTTACACAATCCCACGGATTCCTACAGACTCCTGAGGGTACTTACTCAACCCTAGAGGCCCCTACGGAACACTGCCAGCCCCTATGGAAGGAACCCCACGGGCCCCTACAGAACACTACTGGCTCCTGCGGTATTCTACAGGCCTCTAGGGAACCTACGAAGCTCTACGGAGCCGTATGGATCCTTACGGAACAGTACGGGCCCCTTCAGACCTCTGCGGGCGCTTATGGAAACCTACAGGACCCTACGGAACTGTACGAGACTCTACAGGCCCTTAGGGAACACCACAGGCCTCTACGGAACCCTACACAACCCTCCGGAAACATATGGCACCCTACAAGCTCCTACCAACCCCTGCGGGCACTTACACAACCCTACAGGCCCCTACGGAATACTACCAGCCACTACGGAAACCTATGGCCCCTACGGAACTCTACGGAACCTGACAGAAACACTCTGGGCCCCTACAGGCCCTTGCGGGCACTTGCAGAACTCTGCAGGAACCCACGGAACTTTATGGAACCCTACCAGCCCCTACGGAAGCCTAAAGACCCTTGCAGGCAGTTATGGAACGGTACAGGGCCCTACGGAACTTTACCAGCCACTACGGAACTCTACAGGCCCCTAGGGAACCCTGCAGAACCCTCCAGAACCTTACACAATCCCACGGATTCCTACAGACTCCTGCGGGTACTTACTCAACCCTAGAGGCCCCTACGGAACACTGCCAGCCCCTATGGAAGGAACCCCACGGGCCCCTACAGAACACTACTGGCTCCTGCGGTATTCTACAGGCCTCTAGGGAACCTAAATAGCTCTACGGAGCCCTATGGATCCTTACGGAACAGTACGGGCCCCATCAAACCTCTGCGGGCGCTTATGGAAACCTACAGGACCCTACGGAACTGTACGAGACTCTACAGGCCCCTAGGGAACACCACAGGCCCCTACGGAACCCTACACAACCCTCTGGAAACATATGGCACCCTACAAGCTCCTACCAACCCCTGCGGGCACTTACACAACCCTACAGGCCCCTACGGAAATCTACGGGACTCCACGGGCCCCTAGGGAAGACTACAGATTTTGACGGAACCCTACGAGCCCCTCTGGAACCCTACAGAATACTCCAGGACCCGACAGCACTCTACAAGACCCTTAGCAACACAACGGAACCTCACTAAAACCCTATGGGCTCCTACAGAACACTGCAGGTGCCAACGGAACCCTACAGACCCCTACAGAATACTACCAGCCACTACGGAAACCTATGGCCCCTACGGAACTCTACGGAACCTGACAGAAACACTGTGGGCCCCTACAGGCCCTTGCGGGCACTTGCAGAACTCTGCAGGAACCCACGGAACTTTATGGAACCCTACCAGCCCCTACGGAAGCCTAAAGACCCTTGCAGGCAGTTACGGAACGGTACAGGGCCCTACGGAACTTTACCAGCCACTACGGAACTCTACGGGCCCCTACGGAACCCTGCAGAACCCTCCAGAACCTTACACAATCCCACGGATTCCTACAGACTCCTGCGGGCACTTACTCAACCCTAGAGGCCCCTACGGAACACTGCCAGCCCCTATGGAAGGAACCCTACGGGCCCCTACAGAACACTACTGGCTCCTGCGGTATTCTACAGGCCTCTAGGGAACCTAAATAGCTCTACGGAGCCCTATGGATCCTTACGGAACAGTACGGGCCCCTTCAAACCTCTGCGGGCGCTTATGGAAACCTACAGGACCCTATGGAACTGTACGAGACTCTACAGGCCCCTAGGGAACACCACAGGCCCCTACGGAACCCTACACAACCCTCTGGAAACTTATGGCACCCTACAAGCTCCTACCAACCCCTGCGGGCACTTACACAACCCTACAGGCTCCTACGGAAATCTACGGGACTCTACGGGCCCCTAGGGAAGCCTACAGATTTTGACGGAACCCTACGAGCCCCTCTGGAACCCTACAGAATACTGCAGGACCCGACAGCACTCTACAAGACCCTTAGCAACACAACGGAACCTCACTAAAACCCTATGGGCTCCTACAGAACACTGCAGGTGCCAACGGAACCCTACAGACCCCTACAGAATACTACCAGCCACTACGGAAACCTATGGCCCCTACGGAACTCTACGGAACCTGACAGAAACACTGTGGGCCCCTACAGGCCCTTGCGGGCACTTGCAGAACTCTGCAGGAACCCACGGAACTTTATGGAACCCTACCAGCCCCTACGGAAGCCTAAAGACCCTTGCAGGCAGTTACGGAACGGTACAGGGCCCTACGGAACTTTACCAGCCACTACGGAACTCTACGGGCCCCTACGGAACCCTGCAGAACCCTCCAGAACCTTACACAATCCCACGGATTCCTACAGACTCCTGCGGGCACTTACTCAACCCTAGAGGCCCCTACGGAACACTGCCAGCCCCTATGGAAGGAACCCTACGGGCCCCTACAGAACACTACTGGCTCCTGCGGTATTCTACAGGCCTCTAGGGAACCTACGAAGCTCTACGGAGCCCTATGGATCCTTACGGAACAGTACGGGCCCCTTCAGACCTCTGCGGGCGCTTATGGAAACCTACAGGACCCTACGGAACTGTACGAGACTCTACAGGCCCCTAGGGAACACCACCGGCCCCTACGGAACCCTACACAACCCTCTGGAAACTTATGGCACCCTACAAGCTCCTACCAACCCCTGCGGGCACTTACACAACCCTACAGGCCCCTACGGAAATCTACGGGACTCCACGGGCCCCTAGGGAAGCCTACAGATTTTGACGGAACCCTACGAGCCCCTCTGGAACCCTACAGAATACTCCAGGACCCGACAGCACTCTACAAGACCCTTAGCAACACAACGGAACCTCACTAAAACCCTATGGGCTCCTACAGAACACTGCAGGTGCCAACGGAACCCTACAGACCCCTACAGAATACTACCAGCCACTACGGAAACCTATGGCCCCTACGGAACTCTACGGAACCTGACAGAAACACTGTGGGCCCCTACAGGCCCTTGCGGGCACTTGCAGAACTCTGCAGGAACCCACGGAACTTTATGGAACCCTACCAGCCCCTACGGAAGCCTAAAGACCCTTGCAGGCAGTTATGGAACGGTACAGGGCCCTACGGAACTTTACCAGCCACTACGGAACTCTACGGGCCCCTACGGAACCCTGCAGAACCCTCCAGAACCTTACACAATCCCACGGATTCCTACAGACTCCTGCGGGTACTTACTCAACCCTAGAGGCCCCTACGGAACACTGCCAGCCCCTATGGAAGGAACCCCACGGGCCCCTACAGAACACTACTGGCTCCTGCGGTATTCTACAGGCCTCTAGGGAACCTACGAAGCTCTACGGAGCCGTATGGATCCTTACGGAACAGTACGGGCCCCTTCAGACCTCTGCGGGCGCTTATGGAAACCTACAGGACCCTACAGAACTGTACGAGACTCTACAGGCCCTTAGGGAACACCACAGGCCCCTACGGAACCCTACACAACCCTCCGGAAACATATGGCACCCTACAAGCTCCTACCAACCCCTGCGGGCACTTACACAACCCTACAGGCCCCTACGGAATACTACCAGCCACTACGGAAACCTATGGCCCCTACGGAACTCTACGGAACCTGACAGAAACACTGTAGGCCCCTACAGGCCCTTGCGGGCACTTGCAGAACTCTGCAGGAACCCACGGAACTTTATGGAACCCTACCAGCCCCTACGGAAGCCTAAAGACCCTTGCAGGCAGTTACGGAACGGTACAGGGCCCTACGGAACTTTACCAGCCACTACGGAACTCTACGGGCCCCTACGGAACCCTGCAGAACCCTCCAGAACCTTACACAATCCCACGGATTCCTACAGACTCCTGCGGGCACTTACTCAACCCTAGAGGCCCCTACGGAACACTGCCAGCCCCTATGGAAGGAACCCTACGGGCCCCTACAGAACACTACTGGCTCCTGCGGTATTCTACAGGCCTCTAGGGAACCTACGAAGCTCTACGGAGCCCTATGGATCCTTACGGAACAGTACGGGCCCCTTCAGACCTCTGCGGGCGCTTATGGAAACCTACAGGACCCTACGGAACTGTACGAGACTCTACAGGCCCCTAGGGAACACCACCGGCCCCTACGGAACCCTACACAACCCTCTGGAAACTTATGGCACCCTACAAGCTCCTACCAACCCCTGCGGGCACTTACACAACCCTACAGGCCCCTACGGAAATCTACGGGACTCCACGGGCCCCTAGGGAAGCCTACAGATTTTGACGGAACCCTACGAGCCCCTCTGGAACCCTACAGAATACTCCAGGACCCGACAGCACTCTACAAGACCCTTAGCAACACAACGGAACCTCACTAAAACCCTATGGGCTCCTACAGAACACTGCAGGTGCCAACGGAACCCTACAGACCCCTACAGAATACTACCAGCCACTACGGAAACCTATGGCCCCTACGGAACTCTACGGAACCTGACAGAAACACTGTGGGCCCCTACAGGCCCTTGCGGGCACTTGCAGAACTCTGCAGGAACCCACGGAACTTTATGGAACCCTACCAGCCCCTACGGAAGCCTAAAGACCCTTGCAGGCAGTTACGGAACGGTACAGGGCCCTACGGAACTTTACCAGCCACTACGGAACTCTACGGGCCCCTACGGAACCCTGCAGAACCCTCCAGAACCTTACACAATCCCACGGATTCCTACAGACTCCTGCGGGCACTTACTCAACCCTAGAGGCCCCTACGGAACACTGCCAGCCCCTATGGAAGGAACCCTACGGGCCCCTACAGAACACTACTGGCTCCTGCGGTATTCTACAGGCCTCTAGGGAACCTACGAAGCTCTACGGAGCCCTATGGATCCTTACGGAACAGTACGGGCCCCTTCAGACCTCTGCGGGCGCTTATGGAAACCTACAGGACCCTACGGAACTGTACGAGACTCTACAGGCCCCTAGGGAACACCACCGGCCCCTACGGAACCCTACACAACCCTCTGGAAACTTATGGCACCCTACAAGCTCCTACCAACCCCTGCGGGCACTTACACAACCCTACAGGCCCCTACGGAAATCTACGGGACTCCACGGGCCCCTAGGGAAGCCTACAGATTTTGACGGAACCCTACGAGCCCCTCTGGAACCCTACAGAATACTCCAGGACCCGACAGCACTCTACAAGACCCTTAGCAACACAACGGAACCTCACTAAAACCCTATGGGCTCCTACAGAACACTGCAGGTGCCAACGGAACCCTACAGACCCCTACAGAATACTACCAGCCACTACGGAAACCTATGGCCCCTACGGAACTCTACGGAACCTGACAGAAACACTGTGGGCCCCTACAGGCCCTTGCGGGCACTTGCAGAACTCTGCAGGAACCCACGGAACTTTATGGAACCCTACCAGCCCCTACGGAAGCCTAAAGACCCTTGCAGGCAGTTATGGAACGGTACAGGGCCCTACGGAACTTTACCAGCCACTACGGAACTCTACGGGCCCCTACGGAACCCTGCAGAACCCTCCAGAACCTTACACAATCCCACGGATTCCTACAGACTCCTGCGGGTACTTACTCAACCCTAGAGGCCCCTACGGAACACTGCCAGCCCCTATGGAAGGAACCCCACGGGCCCCTACAGAACACTACTGGCTCCTGCGGTATTCTACAGGCCTCTAGGGAACCTACGAAGCTCTACGGAGCCCTATGGATCCTTACGGAACAGTACGGGCCCCTTCAGACCTCTGCGGGCGCTTATGGAAACCTACAGGACCCTACAGAACTGTACGAGACTCTACAGGCCCTTAGGGAACACCACAGGCCCCTGCGGAACCCTACACAACCCTCTGGAAACTTATGGCACCCTACAAGCTCCTACCAACCCCTGCGGGCACTTACACAACCCTACAGGCCCCTACGGAATACTTCCAGTCACTATGGAAACCTATGGCCCCTACGGAACTCTACGGAACCTGACAGAAACACTGTGGGCCCCTACAGGCCCTTGCGGGCACTTGCAGAACTCTGCAGGAACCCACGGAACTTTATGGAACCCTACCAGCCCCTACGGAAGCCTAAAGACCCTTGCAGGCAGTTATGGAACGGTACAGGGCCCTACGGAACTTTACCAGCCACTACGGAACTCTACGGGCCCCTACGGAACCCTGCAGAACCCTCCAGAAC
Organism: Numenius arquata; assembly: GCF_964106895.1. Lineage (NCBI taxonomy): Eukaryota > Metazoa > Chordata > Aves > Charadriiformes > Scolopacidae > Numenius > Numenius arquata. The sequence continues at coordinate 77,371 of NW_027414299.1, read as the reverse complement.
CTTACAGAATCCCACGGATTCCTACAGACTCCTGCGGGCACTTACTCAACCCTAGAGGCCCCTACGGAACACTGCCAGCCCCTATGGAAGGAACCCCACGGGCCCCTACAGAACACTACTGGCTCCTGCGGTATTTTACAGGCCTCTAGGGAACCTACGAAGCTCTACGGAGCCCTATGGATCCTTACGGAACAGTACGGGCCCCTTCAAACCTCTGCGGGCGCTTATGGAAACCTACAGGACCCTATGGAACTGTACGAGACTCTACAGGCCCCTAGGGAACACCACAGGCCCCTACGGAACCCTACACAACCCTCTGGAAACTTATGGCACCCTACAAGCTCCTACCAACCCCTGCGGGCACTTACACAACCCTACAGGCCCCTACGGAAATCTACGGGACTCCACGGGCCCCTAGGGAAGACTACAGATTTCGACGGAACCCTACGAGCCCCTCTGGAACCCTACAGAATACTCCAGGACCCGACAGCACTCTACAAGACCCTTAGCAACACAACGGAACCTCACTAAAACCCTATGGGCTCCTACAGAACACTGCAGGTGCCTACGGAACCCTACAGACCCCTACAGAATACTACCAGCCACTACGGAAACCTATGGCCCCTACGGAACTCTACGGAACCTGACAGAAACACTGTGGGTCCCTACAGGCCCTTGCGGGCACTTGCAGAACTCTGCAGGAACCCACGGAACTTTATGGAACCCTACCAGCCCCTACGGAAGCCTAAAGACCCTTGCAGGCAGTTACGGAACGGTACAGTGCCCTACGGAACTTTACCAGCCACTACGGAACTCTACGGGCCCCTACGGAACCCTGCAGAACCCTCCAGAACCTTACACAATCCCATGGATTCCTACAGACTCCTGCGGGCACTTACTCAACCCTAGAGGCCCCTACGGAACACTGCCAGCCCCTATGGAAGGAACCCTACGGGCCCCTACAGAACACTACTGGCTCCTGCGGTATTCTACAGGCCTCTAGGGAACCTAAATAGCTCTACGGAGCCCTATGGATCCTTACGGAACAGTACGGGCCCCTTCAAACCTCTGCGGGCGCTTATGGAAACCTACAGGACCCTATGGAACTGTACGAGACTCTACAGGCCCCTAGGGAACACCACAGGCCCCTACGGAACCCTACACAACCCTCTGGAAACTTATGGCACCCTACAAGCTCCTACCAACCCCTGCGGGCACTTACACAACCCTACAGGCCCCTACGGAAATCTACGGGACTCTACGGGCCCCTAGGGAAGACTACAGATTTTGACGGAACCCTACGAGCCCCTCTGGAACCCTACAGAATACTCCAGGACCCGACAGCACTCTACAAGACCCTTAGCAACACAACGGAACCTCACTAAAACCCTATGGGCTCCTACAGAACACTGCAGGTGCCAACGGAACCCTACAGACCCCTACAGAATACTACCAGCCACTACGGAAACCTATGGCCCCTACGGAACTCTACGGAACCTGACAGAAACACTGTGGGCCCCTACAGGCCCTTGCGGGCACTTGCAGAACTCTGCAGGAACCCACGGAACTTTATGGAACCCTACCAGCCCCTACGGAAGCCTAAAGACCCTTGCAGGCAGTTACGGAACGGTACAGGGCCCTACGGAACTTTACCAGCCACTACGGAACTCTACGGGCCCCTACGGAACCCTGCAGAACCCTCCAGAACCTTACACAATCCCACGGATTCCTACAGACTCCTGCGGGCACTTACTCAACCCTAGAGGCCCCTACGGAACACTGCCAGCCCCTATGGAAGGAACCCTACGGGCCCCTACAGAACACTACTGGCTCCTGCGGTATTCTACAGGCCTCTAGGGAACCTAAATAGCTCTACGGAGCCCTATGGATCCTTACGGAACAGTACGGGCCCCTTCAAACCTCTGCGGGCGCTTATGGAAACCTACAGGACCCTATGGAACTGTACGAGACTCTACAGGCCCCTAGGGAACACCACAGGCCCCTACGGAACCCTACACAACCCTCTGGAAACTTATGGCACCCTACAAGCTCCTACCAACCCCTGCGGGCACTTACACAACCCTACAGGCCCCTACGGAAATCTACGGGACTCTACGGGCCCCTAGGGAAGACTACAGATTTTGACGGAACCCTACGAGCCCCTCTGGAACCCTACAGAATACTCCAGGACCCGACAGCACTCTACAAGACCCTTAGCAACACAACGGAACCTCACTAAAACCCTATGGGCTCCTACAGAACACTGCAGGTGCCAACGGAACCCTACAGACCCCTACAGAATACTACCAGCCACTACGGAAACCTATGGCCCCTACGGAACTCTACGGAACCTGACAGAAACACTGTGGGCCCCTACAGGCCCTTGCGGGCACTTGCAGAACTCTGCAGGAACCCACGGAACTTTATGGAACCCTACCAGCCCCTACGGAAGCCTAAAGACCCTTGCAGGCAGTTACGGAACGGTACAGGGCCCTACGGAACTTTACCAGCCACTACGGAACTCTACGGGCCCCTACGGAACCCTGCAGAACCCTCCAGAACCTTACACAATCCCACGGATTCCTACAGACTCCTGCGGGCACTTACTCAACCCTAGAGGCCCCTACGGAACACTGCCAGCCCCTATGGAATGAAACCCTACGGGCCCCTACAGAACACTACTGGCTCCTGCGGTATTCTACAGGCCTCTAGGGAACCTACGAAGCTCTACGGAGCCCTATGGATCCTTACGGAACAGTACGGGCCCCTTCAGACCTCTGCGGGCGCTTATGGAAACCTACAGGACCCTACGGAACTGTACGAGACTCTACAGGCCCCTAGGGAACACCACCGGCCCCTACGGAACCCTACACAACCCTCTGGAAACTTATGGCACCCTACAAGCTCCTACCAACCCCTGCGGGCACTTACACAACCCTACAGGCCCCTACGGAAATCTACGGGACTCCACGGGCCCCTAGGGAAGCCTACAGATTTTGACGGAACCCTACGAGCCCCTCTGGAACCCTACAGAATACTCCAGGACCCGACAGCACTCTACAAGACCCTTAGCAACACAACGGAACCTCACTAAAACCCTATGGGCTCCTACAGAACACTGCAGGTGCCAACGGAACCCTACAGACCCCTACAGAATACTACCAGCCACTACGGAAACCTATGGCCCCTACGGAACTCTACGGAACCTGACAGAAACACTGTGGGCCCCTACAGGCCCTTGCGGGCACTTGCAGAACTCTGCAGGAACCCACGGAACTTTATGGAACCCTACCAGCCCCTACGGAAGCCTAAAGACCCTTGCAGGCAGTTACGGAACGGTACAGGGCCCTACGGAACTTTACCAGCCACTACGGAACTCTACGGGCCCCTACGGAACCCTGCAGAACCCTCCAGAACCTTACACAATCCCACGGATTCCTACAGACTCCTGCGGGCACTTACTCAACCCTAGAGGCCCCTACGGAACACTGCCAGCCCCTATGGAAGGAACCCTACGGGCCCCTACAGAACACTACTGGCTCCTGCGGTATTCTACAGGCCTCTAGGGAACCTACGAAGCTCTACGGAGCCCTATGGATCCTTACGGAACAGTACGGGCCCCTTCAGACCTCTGCGGGCGCTTATGGAAACCTACAGGACCCTACGGAACTGTACGAGACTCTACAGGCCCCTAGGGAACACCACCGGCCCCTATGGAACCCTACACAACCCTCTGGAAACTTATGGCACCCTACAAGCTCCTACCAACCCCTGCGGGCACTTACACAACCCTACAGGCCCCTACGGAAATCTACGGGACTCCACGGGCCCCTAGGGAAGCCTACAGATTTTGACGGAACCCTACGAGCCCCTCTGGAACCCTACAGAATACTCCAGGACCCGACAGCACTCTACAAGACCCTTAGCAACACAACGGAACCTCACTAAAACCCTATGGGCTCCTACAGAACACTGCAGGTGCCAACGGAACCCTACAGACCCCTACAGAATACTACCAGCCACTACGGAAACCTATGGCCCCTACGGAACTCTACGGAACCTGACAGAAACACTGTGGGCCCCTACAGGCCCTTGCGGGCACTTGCAGAACTCTGCAGGAACCCACGGAACTTTATGGAACCCTACCAGCCCCTACGGAAGCCTAAAGACCCTTGCAGGCAGTTACGGAACGGTACAGGGCCCTACGGAACTTTACCAGCCACTACGGAACTCTACGGGCCCCTACGGAACCCTGCAGAACCCTCCAGAACCTTACACAATCCCACGGATTCCTACAGACTCCTGCGGGCACTTACTCAACCCTAGAGGCCCCTACGGAACACTGCCAGCCCCTATGGAAGGAACCCTACGGGCCCCTACAGAACACTACTGGCTCCTGCGGTACTCTACAGGCCTCTAGGGAACCTACGAAGCTCTACGGAGCCCTATGGATCCTTACGGAACAGTACGGGCCCCTTCAGACCTCTGCGGGCGCTTATGGAAACCTACAGGACCCTACGGAACTGTACGAGACTCTACAGGCCCCTAGGGAACACCACCGGCCCCTACGGAACCCTACACAACCCTCTGGAAACTTATGGCACCCTACAAGCTCCTACCAACCCCTGCGGGCACTTACACAACCCTACAGGCCCCTACGGAATACTTCCAGCCACTACGGAAACCTATGGCCCCTACGGAACTCTACGGAACCTGACAGAAACACTGTGGGCCCCTACAGGCCCTTGCGGGCACTTGCAGAACTCTGCAGGAACCCACGGAACTTTATGGAACCCTACCAGCCCCTACGGAAGCCTAAAGACCCTTGCAGGCAGTTATGGAACGGTACAGGGCCCTACGGAACTTTACCAGCCACTACGGAACTCTAGGGGCCCCTACGGAACCCTGCAGAACCCTCCAGAACCTTACACAATCCCACGGATTCCTACAGACTCCTGCGGGCACTTACTCAACCCTAGAGGCCCCTACGGAACACTGCCAGCCCCTATGGAAGGAACCCCACGGGCCCCTACAGAACACTACTGGCTCCTGCGGTATTCTACAGGCCTCTAGGGAACCTACGAAGCTCTACGGAGCCCTATGGATCCTTACGGAACAGTACGGGCCCCTTCAAACCTCTGCGGGCGCTTATGGAAACCTACAGGACCCTATGGAACTGTACGAGACTCTACAGGCCCCTAGGGAACACCACAGGCCCCTACGGAACCCTACACAACCCTCTGGAAACTTATGGCACCCTACAAGCTCCTACCAACCCCTGCGGGCACTTACACAACCCTACAGGCCCCTACGGAAATCTACGGGACTCCACGGGCCCCTAGGGAAGACTACAGATTTTGACGGAACCCTACGAGCCCCTCTGGAACCCTACAGAATACTCCAGGACCCGACAGCACTCTACAAGACCCTTAGCAACACAACGGAACCTCACTAAAACCCTATGGGCTCCTACAGAACACTGCAGGTGCCAACGGAACCCTACAGACCCCTACAGAATACTACCAGCCACTACGGAAACCTATGGCCCCTACGGAACTCTACGGAACCTGACAGAAACACTGTGCGCCCCTACAGGCCCTTGCGGGCACTTGCAGAACTCTGCAGGAACCCACGGAACTTTATGGAACCCTACCAGCCCCTACGGAAGCCTAAAGACCCTTGCAGGCAGTTATGGAACGGTACAGGGCCCTACGGAACTTTACCAGCCACTACGGAACTCTACGGGCCCCTACGGAACCCTGCAGAACCCTCCAGAACCTTACAGAATCCCACGGATTCCTACAGACTCCTGCGGGCACTTACTCAACCCTAGAGGCCCCTACGGAACACTGCCAGCCCCTATGGAAGGAACCCCACGGGCCCCTACAGAACACTACTGGCTCCTGCGGTATTTTACAGGCCTCTAGGGAACCTACGAAGCTCTACGGAGCCCTATGGATCCTTACGGAACAGTACGGGCCCCTTCAAACCTCTGCGGGCGCTTATGGAAACCTACAGGACCCTACGGAACTGTACGAGACTCTACAGGCCCCTAGGGAACACCACAGGCCCCTACGGAACCCTACACAACCCTCTGGAAACTTATGGCACCCTACAAGCTCCTACCAACCCCTGCGGGCACTTACACAACCCTACAGGCCCCTACGGAAATCTACGGGACTCCACGGGCCCCTAGGGAAGCCTACAGATTTTGACGGAACCCTATGAGCCCCTCTGGAACCCTACAGAATACTCCAGGACCCGACAGCACTCTACAAGACCCTTAGCAACACAACGGAACCTCACTAAAACCCTATGGGCTCCTACAGAACACTGCAGGTGCCAACGGAACCCTACAGACCCCTACAGAATACTACCAGCCACTACGGAAACCTATGGCCCCTACGGAACTCTACGGAACCTGACAGAAACACTGTGGGCCCCTACAGGCCCTTGCGGGCACTTGCAGAACTCTGCAGGAACCCACGGAACTTTATGGAACCCTACCAGCCCCTACGGAAGCCTAAAGACCCTTGCAGGCAGTTACGGAACGGTACAGGGCCCTACGGAACTTTACCAGCCACTACGGAACTCTACGGGCCCCTACGGAACCCTGCAGAACCCTCCAGAACCTTACACAATCCCACGGATTCCTACAGACTCCTGCGGGCACTTACTCAACCCTAGAGGCCCCTATGGAACACTGCCAGCCCCTATGGAAGGAACCCTACGGGCCCCTACAGAACACTACTGGCTCCTGCGGTACTCTACAGGCCTCTAGGGAACCTACGAAGCTCTACGGAGCCCTATGGATCCTTACGGAACAGTACGGGCCCCTTCAGACCTCTGCGGGCGCTTATGGAAACCTACAGGACCCTACGGAACTGTACAAGACTCTACAGGCCCTTAGGGAACACCACAAGCCCCTACGGAACCCTACACAACCCTCCGGAAACATATGGCACCCTACAAGCTCCTACCAACCCCTGCGGGCACTTACACAACCCTACAGGCCCCTACGGAATACTACCAGCCACTATGGAAACCTATGGCCCCTACGGAACTCTACGGAACCTGACAGAAACACTGTGGGCCCCTACAGGCCCTTGCGGGCACTTGCAGAACTCTGCAGGAACCCACGGAACTTTATGGAACCCTACCAGCCCCTACGGAAGCCTAAAGACCCTTGCAGGCAGTTATGGAACGGTACAGGGCCCTACGGAACTTTACCAGCCACTACGGAACTCTACGGGCCCCTACGGAACCCTGCAGAACCCTCCAGAACCTTACACAATCCCACGGATTCCTACAGACTCCTGCGGGCACTTACTCAACCCTAGAGGCCCCTACGGAACACTGCCAGCCCCTATGGAAGGAACCCCACGGGCCCCTACAGAACACTGCTGGCTCCTGCGGTATTCTACAGGCCTCTAGGGAACCTACGAAGCTCTACGGAGCCCTATGGATCCTTACGGAACAGTACGGGCCCCTTCAAACCTCTGCGGGCGCTTATGGAAACCTACAGGACCCTACGGAACTGTACGAGACTCTACAGGCCCCTAGGGAACACCACCGGCCCCTACGGAACCCTACACAACCCTCTGGAAACTTATGGCACCCTACAAGCTCCTACCAACCCCTGCGGGCACTTACACAACCCTACAGGCCCCTACGGAAATCTACGGGACTCCACGGGCCCCTAGGGAAGCCTACAGATTTTGACGGAACCCTACGAGCCCCTCTGGAACCCTACAGAATACTCCAGGACCCGACAGCACTCTACAAGACCCTTAGCAACACAACGGAACCTCACTAAAACCCTATGGGCTCCTACAGAACACTGCAGGTGCCAACGGAACCCTACAGACCCCTACAGAATACTACCAGCCACTACGGAAACCTATGGCCCCTACGGAACTCTACGGAACCTGACAGAAACACTGTGGGCCCCTACAGGCCCTTGCGGGCACTTGCAGAACTCTGCAGGAACCCACAGAACTTTATGGAACCCTACCAGCCCCTACGGAAGCCTAAAGACCCTTGCAGGCAGTCACGGAACGGTACAGGGCCCTACGGAACTTTACCAGCCACTACGGAACTCTACGGGCCCCTACGGAACCCTGCAGAACCCTCCAGAACCTTACAGAATCCCACGGATTCCTACAGACTCCTGCGGGCACTTACTCAACCCTAGAGGCCCCTACGGAACACTGCCAGCCCCTATGGAAGGAACCCTACGGGCCCCTACAGAACACTACTGGCTCCTGCGGTACTCTACAGGCCTCTAGGGAACCTACGAAGCTCTACGGAGCCCTATGGATCCTTACGGAACAGTACGGGCCCCTTCAGACCTCTGCGGGCGCTTATGGAAACCTACAGGACCCTACGGAACTGTACAAGACTCTACAGGCCCTTAGGGAACACCACAGGCCCCTACGGAACCCTACACAACCCTCCGGAAACATATGGCACCCTACAAGCTCCTACCAAACCCTGCGGGCACTTACACAACCCTACAGACCCCTACAGAATACTACCAGCCACTACGGAAACCTATGGCCCCTACGGAACTCTACGGAACCTGACAGAAACACTGTGGGCCCCTACAGGCCCTTGCGGGCACTTGCAGAACTCTGCAGGAACCCACGGAACTTTATGGAACCCTACCAGCCCCTACGGAAGCCTAAAGACCCTTGCAGGCAGTTATGGAACGGTACAGGGCCCTACGGAACTTTACCAGCCACTACGGAACTCTACGGGCCCCTACGGAACCCTGCAGAACCCTCCAGAACCTTACAGAATCCCACGGATTCCTACAGACTCCTGCGGGCACTTACTCAACCCTAGAGGCCCCTACGGAACACTGCCAGCCCCTATGGAAGGAACCCCACGGGCCCCTACAGAACACTACTGGCTCCTGCGGTATTTTACAGGCCTCTAGGGAACCTACGAAGCTCTACGGAGCCCTATGGATCCTTACGGAACAGTACGGGCCCCTTCAAACCTCTGCGGGCGCTTATGGAAACCTACAGGACCCTACGGAACTGTACGAGACTCTACAGGCCCCTAGGGAACACCACAGGCCCCTACGGAACCCTACACAACCCTCTGGAAACTTATGGCACCCTACAAGCTCCTACCAACCCCTGCGGGCACTTACACAACCCTACAGGCCCCTACGGAAATCTACGGGACTCCACGGGCCCCTAGGGAAGCCTACAGATTTTGACGGAACCCTACGAGCCCCTCTGGAACCCTACAGAATACTCCAGGACCCGACAGCACTCTACAAGACCCTTAGCAACACAACGGAACCTCACTAAAACCCTATGGGCTCCTACAGAACACTGCAGGTGCCAACGGAACCCTACAGACCCCTACAGAATACTACCAGCCACTACGGAAACCTATGGCCCCTACGGAACTCTACGGAACCTGACAGAAACACTGTGGGCCCCTACAGGCCCTTGCGGGCACTTGCAGAACTCTGCAGGAACCCACGGAACTTTATGGAACCCTACCAGCCCCTACGGAAGCCTAAAGACCCTTGCAGGCAGTTATGGAACGGTACAGGGCCCTACGGAACTTTACCAGCCACTACGGAACTCTACGGGCCCCTACGGAACCCTGCAGAACCCTCCAGAACCTTACAGAATCCCACGGATTCCTACAGACTCCTGCGGGCACTTACTCAACCCTAGAGGCCCCTACGGAACACTGCCAGCCCCTATGGAAGGAACCCTACGGGCCCCTACAGAACACTACTGGCTCCTGCGGTACTCTACAGGCCTCTAGGGAACCTACGAAGCTCTACGGAGCCCTATGGATCCTTACGGAACAGTACGGGCCCCTTCAGACCTCTGCGGGCGCTTATGGAAACCTACAGGACCCTACGGAACTGTACGAGACTCTACAGGCCCCTAGGGAACACCACCGGCCCCTACAGAAGCCTACACAACCCTCTGGAAACTTATGGCACCCTACAAGCTCCTACCAACCCCTGCGGGCACTTACACAACCCTACAGGCCCCTACGGAATACTTCCAGTCACTATGGAAACCTATGGCCCCTACGGAACTCTACGGAACCTGACAGAAACACTGTGGGCCCCTACAGGCCCTTGCGGGCACTTGCAGAACTCTGCAGGAACCCACGGAACTTTATGGAACCCTACCAGCCCCTACGGAAGCCTAAAGACCCTTGCAGGCAGTTATGGAACGGTACAGGGCCCTACGGAACTTTACCAGCCACTACGGAACTCTACGGGCCCCTACGGAACCCTGCAAAACCCTCCAGAACCTTACAGAATCCCACGGATTCCTACAGACTCCTGCGGGCACTTACTCAACCCTAGAGGCCCCTACGGAACACTGCCAGCCCCTATGGAAGGAACCCCACGGGCCCCTACAGAACACTACTGGCTCCTGCGGTATTCTACAGGCCTCTAGGGAACCTACGAAGCTCTACGGAGCCCTATGGATCCTTACGGAACAGTACGGGCCCCTTCAAACCTCTGCGGGCGCTTATGGAAACCTACAGGACCCTACGGAACTGTACGAGACTCTACAGGCCCCTAGGGAACACCACAGGCCCCTACGGAACCCTACACAACCCTCTGGAAACTTATGGCACCCTACAAGCTCCTACCAACCCCTGCGGGCACTTACACAACCCTACAGGCCCCTACGGAAATCTACGGGACTCCACGGGCCCCTAGGGAAGCCTACAGATTTTGACGGAACCCTACGAGCCCCTCTGGAACCCTACAGAATACTCCAGGACCCGACAGCACTCTACAAGACCCTTAGCAACACAACGGAACCTCACTAAAACCCTATGGGCTCCTACAGAACACTGCAGGTGCCAACGGAACCCTACAGACCCCTACAGAATACTACCAGCCACTACGGAAACCTATGGCCCCTACGGAACTCTACGGAACCTGACAGAAACACTGTGGGCCCCTACAGGCCCTTGCGGGCACTTGCAGAACTCTGCAGGAACCCACGGAACTTTATGGAACCCTACCAGCCCCTACGGAAGCCTAAAGACCCTTGCAGGCAGTTACGGAACGGTACAGGGCCCTACGGAACTTTACCAGCCACTACGGAACTCTACGGGCCCCTACGGAACCCTGCAGAACCCTCCAGAACCTTACACAATCCCACGGATTCCTACAGACTCCTGCGGGCACTTACTCAACCCTAGAGGCCCCTATGGAACACTGCCAGCCCCTATGGAAGGAACCCTACGGGCCCCTACAGAACACTACTGGCTCCTGCGGTACTCTACAGGCCTCTAGGGAACCTACGAAGCTCTACGGAGCCCTATGGATCCTTACGGAACAGTACGGGCCCCTTCAGACCTCTGCGGGCGCTTATGGAAACCTACAGGACCCTACGGAACTGTACAAGACTCTACAGGCCCTTAGGGAACACCACAGGCCCCTACGGAACCCTACACAACCCTCCGGAAACATATGGCACCCTACAAGCTCCTACCAAACCCTGCGGGCACTTACACAACCCTACAGGCCCCTACGGAATACTACCAGCCACTATGGAAACCTATGGCCCCTACGGAACTCTACGGAACCTGACAGAAACACTGTGGGCCCCTACAGGCCCTTGCGGGCACTTGCAGAACTCTGCAGGAACCCACGGAACTTTATGGAACCCTACCAGCCCCTACGGAAGCCTAAAGACCCTTGCAGGCAGTTATGGAACGGTACAGGGCCCTACGGAACTTTACCAGCCACTACGGAACTCTACGGGCCCCTACGGAACCCTGCAGAACCCTCCAGAACCTTACAGAATCCCACGGATTCCTACAGACTCCTGCGGGCACTTACTCAACCCTAGAGGCCCCTATGGAACACTGCCAGCCCCTATGGAAGGAACCCTACGGGCCCCTACAGAACACTACTGGCTCCTGCGGTAATCTACAGGCCTCTAGGGAACCTACGAAGCTCTACGGAGCCCTATGGATCCTTACGGAACAGTACGGGCCGCTTCAGTCCTCTGCGGGCGCTTATGGAAACCTACAGGACCCTACGGAACTGTACGAGACTCTACAGGCCCCTAGGGAACACCACCGGCCCCTACGGAACCCTACACAACCCTCTGGAAACTTATGGCACCCTACAAGCTCCTACCAACCCCTGCGGGCACTTACACAACCCTACAGGCCCCTACGGAAATCTACGGGACTCCACGGGCCCCTAGGGAAGCCTACAGATTTTGACGGAACCCTACGAGCCCCTCTGGAACCCTACAGAATACTCCAGGACCCGACAGCACTCTACAAGACCCTTAGCAACACAACGGAACCTCACTAAAACCCTATGGGCTCCTACAGAACACTGCAGGTGCCAACGGAACCCTACAGACCCCTACAGAATACTACCAGCCACTACGGAAACCTATGGCCCCTACGGAACTCTACGGAACCTGACAGAAACACTGTGGGCCCCTACAGGCCCTTGCGGGCACTTGCAGAACTCTGCAGGAACCCACAGAACTTTATGGAACCCTACCAGCCCCTACGGAAGCCTAAAGACCCTTGCAGGCAGTCACGGAACGGTACAGGGCCCTACGGAACTTTACCAGCCACTACGGAACTCTACGGGCCCCTACGGAACCCTGCAGAACCCTCCAGAACCTTACAGAATCCCACGGATTCCTACAGACTCCTGCGGGCACTTACTCAACCCTAGAGGCCCCTACGGAACACTGCCAGCCCCTATGGAAGGAACCCTACGGGCCCCTACAGAACACTACTGGCTCCTGCGGTACTCTACAGGCCTCTAGGGAACCTACGAAGCTCTACGGAGCCCTATGGATCCTTACGGAACAGTACGGGCCCCTTCAGACCTCTGCGGGCGCTTATGGAAACCTACAGGACCCTACGGAACTGTACAAGACTCTACAGGCCCTTAGGGAACACCACAGGCCCCTACGGAACCCTACACAACCCTCCGGAAACATATGGCACCCTACAAGCTCCTACCAAACCCTGCGGGCACTTACACAACCCTACAGGCCCCTACGGAATACTACCAGCCACTATGGAAACCTATGGCCCCTACGGAACTCTACGGAACCTGACAGAAACACTGTGGGCCCCTACAGGCCCTTGCGGGCACTTGCAGAACTCTGCAGGAACCCACGGAACTTTATGGAACCCTACCAGCCCCTACGGAAGCCTAAAGACCCTTGCAGGCAGTTATGGAACGGTACAGGGCCCTACGGAACTTTACCAGCCACTACGGAACTCTACGGGCCCCTAGGGAACCCTGCAGAACCCTCCAGAACCTTACACAATCCCACGGATTCCTACAGACTCCTGCGGGCACTTACTCAACCCTAGAGGCCCCTACGGAACACTGCCAGCCCCTATGGAAGGAACCCCACGGGCCCCTACAGAACACTACTGGCTCCTGCGGTATTCTACAGGCCTCTAGGGAACCTACGAAGCTCTACGGAGCCCTATGGATCCTTACGGAACAGTACAGGCCCCTTCAGACCTCTGCGGGCGCTTATGGAAACCTACAGGACCCTACGGAACTGTACGAGACTCTACAGGCCCCTAGGGAACACCACCGGCCCCTACGGAACCCTACACAACCCTCTGGAAACATATGGCACCCTACAAGCTCCTACCAACCCCTGCGGGCACTTACACAACCCTACAGGCCCCTACGGAAATCTACGGGACTCCACGGGCCCCTAGGGAAGCCTACAGATTTTGACGGAACCCTACGAGCCCCTCTGGAACCCTACAGAATACTCCAGGACCCGACAGCACTCTACAAGACCCTTAGCAACACAACGGAACCTCACTAAAACCCTATGGGCTCCTACAGAACACTGCAGGTGCCAACGGAACCCTACAGACCCCTACAGAATACTACCAGCCACTACGGAAACCTATGGCCCCTACGGAACTCTACGGAACCTGACAGAAACACTGTGGGCCCCTACAGGCCCTTGCGGGCACTTGCAGAACTCTGCAGGAACCCACAGAACTTTATGGAACCCTACCAGCCCCTACGGAAGCCTAAAGACCCTTGCAGGCAGTCACGGAACGGTACAGGGCCCTACGGAACTTTACCAGCCACTACGGAACTCTACGGGCCCCTACGGAACCCTGCAGAACCCTCCAGAACCTTACAGAATCCCACGGATTCCTACAGACTCCTGCGGGCACTTACTCAACCCTAGAGGCCCCTACGGAACACTGCCAGCCCCTATGGAAGGAACCCTACGGGCCCCTACAGAACACTACTGGCTCCTGCGGTACTCTACAGGCCTCTAGGGAACCTACGAAGCTCTACGGAGCCCTATGGATCCTTACGGAACAGTACGGGCCCCTTCAGACCTCTGCGGGCGCTTATGGAAACCTACAGGACCCTACAGAACTGTACGAGACTCTACAGGCCCTTAGGGAACACCACCGGCCCCTACGGAACCCTACACAACCCTCCGGAAACATATGGCACCCTACAAGCTCCTACCAACCCCTGCGGGCACTTACACAACCCTACAGGCCCCTACAGAATACTACCAGCCACTATGGAAACCTATGGCCCCTACGGAACTCTACGGAACCTGAAGAAACACTGTGGGCCCCTACAGGCCCTTGCGGGCACTTGCAGAACTCTGCAGGAACCCACGGAACTTTATGGAACCCTACCAGCCCCTACGGAAGCCTAAAGACCCTTGCAGGCAGTTATGGAACGGTACAGGGCCCTACGGAACTTTACCAGCCACTACGGAACTCTACGGGCCCCTACGGAACCCTGCAGAACCCTCCAGAACCTTACACAATCCCACGGATTCCTACAGACTCCTGCGGGCACTTACTCAACCCTAGAGGCCCCTACGGAACACTGCCAGCCCCTATGGAAGGAACCCCACGGGCCCCTACAGAACACTACTGGCTCCTGCGGTATTCTACAGGCCTCTAGGGAACCTACGAAGCTCTACGGAGCCCTATGGATCCTTACGGAACAGTACGGGCCCCTTCAAACCTCTGCGGGCGCTTATGGAAACCTACAGGACCCTACGGAACTGTACGAGACTCTACAGGCCCCTAGGGAACACCACCGGCCCCTACGGAACCCTACACAACCCTCTGGAAACTTATGGCACCCTACAAGCTCCTACCAACCCCTGCGGGCACTTACACAACCCTACAGGCCCCTACGGAAATCTACGGGACTCCACGGGCCCCTAGGGAAGCCTACAGATTTTGACGGAACCCTACGAGCCCCTCTGGAACCCTACAGAATACTCCAGGACCCGACAGCACTCTACAAGACCCTTAGCAACACAACGGAACCTCACTAAAACCCTATGGGCTCCTACAGAACACTGCAGGTGCCAACGGAACACTACAGACCCCTACAGAATACTACCAGCCACTACGGAAACCTATGGCCCCTACGGAACTCTACGGAACCTGACAGAAACACTGTGGGCCCCTACAGGCCCTTGCGGGCACTTGCAGAACTCTGCAGGAACCCACAGAACTTTATGGAACCCTACCAGCCCCTACGGAAGCCTAAAGACCCTTGCAGGCAGTTACGGAACGGTACAGGGCCCTACGGAACTTTACCAGCCACTACGGAACTCTACGGGCCCCTACGGAACCCTGCAGAACCCTCCAGAACCTTACAGAATCCCACGGATTCCTACAGACTCCTGCGGGCACTTACTCAACCCTAGAGGCCCCTACGGAACACTGCCAGCCCCTATGGAAGGAACCCTACGGGCCCCTACAGAACACTACTGGCTCCTGCGGTACTCTACAGGCCTCTAGGGAACCTACGAAGCTCTACGGAGCCCTATGGATCCTTACGGAACAGTACGGGCCCCTTCAGACCTCTGCGGGCGCTTATGGAAACCTACAGGACCCTACAGAACTGTACGAGACTCTACAGGCCCCTAGGGAACACCACCGGCCCCTACGGAACCCTACACAACCCTCTGGAAACTTATGGCACCCTACAAGCTCCTACCAACCCCTGCGGGCACTTACACAACCCTACAGGCCCCTACGGAAATCTACGGGACTCCACGGGCCCCTAGGGAAGACTACAGATTTTGACGGAACCCTACGAGCCCCTCTGGAACCCTACAGAATACTCCAGGACCCGACAGCACTCTACAAGACCCTTAGCAACACAACGGAACCTCACTAAAACCCTATGGGCTCCTACAGAACACTGCAGGTGCCAACGGAACCCTACAGACCCCTACAGAATACTACCAGCCACTACGGAAACCTATGGCCCCTACGGAACTCTACGGAACCTGACAGAAACACTGTGGGCCCCTACAGGCCCTTGCGGGCACTTGCAGAACTCTGCAGGAACCCACGGAACTTTATGGAACCCTACCAGCCCCTACGGAAGCCTAAAGACCCTTGCAGGCAGTTATGGAACGGTACAGGGCCCTACGGAACTTTACCAGCCACTACGGAACTCTACGGGCCCCTACGGAACCCTGCAGAACCCTCCAGAACCTTACACAATCCCACGGATTCCTACAGACTCCTGCGGGCACTTACTCAACCCTAGAGGCCCCTACGGAACACTGCCAGCCCCTATGGAAGGAACCCCACGGGCCCCTACAGAACACTACTGGCTCCTGCGGTATTCTACAGGCCTCTAGGGAACCTACGAAGCTCTACGGAGCCCTATGGATCCTTACGGAACAGTACGGGCCCCTTCAAACCTCTGCGGGCGCTTATGGAAACCTACAGGACCCTACGGAACTGTACGAGACTCTACAGGCCCCTAGGGAACACCACCGGCCCCTACGGAACCCTACACAACCCTCTGGAAACTTATGGCACCCTACAAGCTCCTACCAACCCCTGCGGGCACTTACACAACCCTACAGGCCCCTACGGAAATCTACGGGACTCCACGGGCCCCTAGGGAAGCCTACAGATTTTGACGGAACCCTACGAGCCCCTCTGGAACCCTACAGAATACTCCAGGACCCGACAGCACTCTACAAGACCCTTAGCAACACAACGGAACCTCACTAAAACCCTATGGGCTCCTACAGAACACTGCAGGTGCCAACGGAACCCTACAGACCCCTACAGAATACTACCAGCCACTACGGAAACCTATGGCCCCTACGGAACTCTACGGAACCTGACAGAAACACTGTGGGCCCCTACAGGCCCTTGCGGGCACTTGCAGAACTCTGCAGGAACCCACGGAACTTTATGGAACCCTACCAGCCCCTACGGAAGCCTAAAGACCCTTGCAGGCAGTTATGGAACGGTACAGGGCCCTACGGAACTTTACCAGCCACTACGGAACTCTACGGGCCCCTACGGAACCCTGCAGAACCCTCCAGAACCTTACACAATCCCACGGATTCCTACAGACTCCTGCGGGCACTTACTCAACCCTAGAGGCCCCTACGGAACACTGCCAGCCCCTATGGAAGGAACCCTACGGGCCCCTACAGAACACTACTGGCTCCTGCGGTACTCTACAGGCCTCTAGGGAACCAACGAAGCTCTACGGAGCCCTATGGATCCTTACGGAACAGTACGGGCCCCTTCAGACATCTGCGGGCGCTTATAGAAACCTACAGGACCCTACAGAACTGTACGAGACTCTACAGGCCCTTAGGGAACACCACAGGCCCCTACGGAACCCTACACAACCCTCCGGAAACATATGGCACCCTACAAGCTCCTACCAACCCCTGCGGGCACTTACACAACCCTACAGGCCCCTACGGAATACTACCAGCCACTACGGAAACCTATGGCCCCTACGGAACTCTACGGAACCTGAAGAAACACTGTGGGCCCCTACAGGCCCTTGCGGGCACTTGCAGAACTCTGCAGGAACCCACGGAACTTTATGGAACCCTACCAGCCCCTACGGAAGCCTAAAGACCCTTGCAGGCAGTTATGGAACGGTACAGGGCCCTACGGAACTTTACCAGCCACTACGGAACTCTACGGGCCCCTACGGAACCCTGCAGAACCCTCCAGAACCTTACACAATCCCACGGATTCCTACAGACTCCTGCGGGCACTTACTCAACCCTAGAGGCCCCTACGGAACACTGCCAGCCCCTATGGAAGGAACCCCACGGGCCCCTACAGAACACTGCTGGCTCCTGCGGTATTCTACAGGCCTCTAGGGAACCTACGAAGCTCTACGGAGCCCTATGGATCCTTACGGAACAGTACGGGCCCCTTCAAACCTCTGCGGGCGCTTATGGAAACCTACAGGACCCTACGGAACTGTACGAGACTCTACAGGCCCCTAGGGAACACCACCGGCCCCTACGGAACCCTACACAACCCTCTGGAAACTTATGGCACCCTACAAGCTCCTACCAACCCCTGCGGGCACTTACACAACCCTACAGGCCCCTACGGAAATCTACGGGACTCCACGGGCCCCTAGGGAAGCCTACAGATTTTGACGGAACCCTACGAGCCCCTCTGGAACCCTACAGAATACTCCAGGACCCGACAGCACTCTACAAGACCCTTAGCAACACAACGGAACCTCACTAAAACCCTATGGGCTCCTACAGAACACTGCAGGTGCCAACGGAACCCTACAGACCCCTACAGAATACTACCAGCCACTACGGAAACCTATGGCCCCTACGGAACTCTACGGAACCTGACAGAAACACTGTGGGCCCCTACAGGCCCTTGCGGGCACTTGCAGAACTCTGCAGGAACCCACGGAACTTTATGGAACCCTACCAGCCCCTACGGAAGCCTAAAGACCCTTGCAGGCAGTTATGGAACGGTACAGGGCCCTACGGAACTTTACCAGCCACTACGGAACTCTACGGGCCCCTACGGAACCCTGCAGAACCCTCCAGAACCTTACACAATCCCACGGATTCCTACAGACTCCTGCGGGCACTTACTCAACCCTAGAGGCCCCTACGGAACACTGCCAGCCCCTATGGAAGGAACCCCACGGGCCCCTACAGAACACTACTGGCTCCTGCGGTATTCTACAGGCCTCTAGGGAACCTACGAAGCTCTACGGAGCCCTATGGATCCTTACGGAACAGTACGGTCCCCTTCAAACCTCTGCGGGCGCTTATGGAAACCTACAGGACCCTACGGAACTGTACGAGACTCTACAGGCCCCTAGGGAACACCACCGGCCCCTACGGAACCCTACACAACCCTCTGGAAACTTATGGCACCCTACAAGCTCCTACCAACCCCTGCGGGCACTTACACAACCCTACAGGCCCCTACGGAAATCTACGGGACTCCACGGGCCCCTAGGGAAGACTACAGATTTTGACGGAACCCTACGAGCCCCTCTGGAACCCTACAGAATACTCCAGGACCCGACAGCACTCTACAAGACCCTTAGCAACACAACGGAACCTCACTAAAACCCTATGGGCTCCTACAGAACACTGCAGGTGCCAACGGAACCCTACAGACCCCTACAGAATACTACCAGCCACTACGGAAACCTATGGCCCCTACGGAACTCTACGGAACCTGACAGAAACACTGTGGGCCCCTACAGGCCCTTGCGGGCACTTGCAGAACTCTGCAGGAACCCACGGAACTTTATGGAACCCTACCAGCCCCTACGGAAGCCTAAAGACCCTTGCAGGCAGTTATGGAACGGTACAGGGCCCTACGGAACTTTACCAGCCACTACGGAACTCTACGGGCCCCTACGGAACCCTGCAGAACCCTCCAGAACCTTACACAATCCCACGGATTCCTACAGACTCCTGCGGGCACTTACTCAACCCTAGAGGCCCCTACGGAACACTGCCAGCCCCTATGGAAGGAACCCCACGGGCCCCTACAGAACACTACTGGCTCCTGCGGTATTCTACAGGCCTCTAGGGAACCTACGAAGCTCTACGGAGCCCTATGGATCCTTACGGAACAGTACGGGCCCCTTCAAACCTCTGCGGGCGCTTATGGAAACCTACAGGACCCTACGGAACTGTACGAGACTCTACAGGCCCCTAGGGAACACCACCGGCCCCTACGGAACCCTACACAACCCTCTGGAAACTTATGGCACCCTACAAGCTCCTACCAACCCCTGCGGGCACTTACACAACCCTACAGGCCCCTACGGAAATCTACGGGACTCCACGGGCCCCTAGGGAAGACTACAGATTTTGACGGAACCCTACGAGCCCCTCTGGAACCCTACAGAATACTCCAGGACCCGACAGCACTCTACAAGACCCTTAGCAACACAACGGAACCTCACTAAAACCCTATGGGCTCCTACAGAACACTGCAGGTGCCAACGGAACCCTACAGACCCCTACAGAATACTACCAGCCACTACGGAAACCTATGGCCCCTACGGAACTCTACGGAACCTGACAGAAACACTGTGGGCCCCTACAGGCCCTTGCGGGCACTTGCAGAACTCTGCAGGAACCCACGGAACTTTATGGAACCCTACCAGCCCCTACGGAAGCCTAAAGACCCTTGCAGGCAGTTATGGAACGGTACAGGGCCCTACGGAACTTTACCAGCCACTACGGAACTCTACGGGCCCCTAGGGAACCCTGCAGAACCCTCCAGAACCTTACACAATCCCACGGATTCCTACAGACTCCTGCGGGCACTTACTCAACCCTAGAGGCCCCTACGGAACACTGCCAGCCCCTATGGAAGGAACCCCACGGGCCCCTACAGAACACTACTGGCTCCTGCGGTATTCTACAGGCCTCTGGGGAACCTACGAAGCTCTACGGAGCCCTATGGATCCTTACGGAACAGTACGGGCCCCTTCAAACCTCTGCGGGCGCTTATGGAAACCTACAGGACCCTACAGAACTGTACGAGACTCTACAGGCCCTTAGGGAACACCACCGGCCCCTACGGAACCCTACACAACCCTCCGGAAACATATGGCACCCTACAAGCTCCTACCAACCCCTGCGGGCACTTACACAACCCTACAGGCCCCTACGGAATACTACCAGCCACTACGGAAACCTATGGCTCCTACGGAACTCTACGGAACCTGAAGAAACACTGTGGGCCCCTACAGGCCCTTGCGGGCACTTGCAG
Source organism: Numenius arquata (assembly GCF_964106895.1). Lineage (NCBI taxonomy): Eukaryota > Metazoa > Chordata > Aves > Charadriiformes > Scolopacidae > Numenius > Numenius arquata. Next base: position 56,287 of record NW_027414299.1, on the reverse strand, counting down.
AACTCTGCAGGAACCCACGGAACTTTATGGAACCCTACCAGCCCCTACGGAAGCCTAAAGACCCTTGCAGGCAGTTATGGAACGGTACAGGGCCCTACGGAACTTTACCAGCCACTACGGAACTCTACGGGCCCCTACGGAACCCTGCAGAACCCTCCAGAACCTTACACAATCCCACGGATTCCTACAGACTCCTGCGGGCACTTACTCAACCCTAGAGGCCCCTACGGAACACTGCCAGCCCCTATGGAAGGAACCCCACGGGCCCCTACAGAACACTGCTGGCTCCTGCGGTATTCTACAGGCCTCTAGGGAACCTACGAAGCTCTACGGAGCCCTATGGATCCTTACGGAACAGTACGGGCCCCTTCAAACCTCTGCGGGCGCTTATGGAAACCTACAGGACCCTACGGAACTGTACGAGACTCTACAGGCCCCTAGGGAACACCACCGGCCCCTACGGAACCCTACACAACCCTCTGGAAACTTATGGCACCCTACAAGCTCCTACCAACCCCTGCGGGCACTTACACAACCCTACAGGCCCCTACGGAAATCTACGGGACTCCACGGGCCCCTAGGGAAGCCTACAGATTTTGACGGAACCCTACGAGCCCCTCTGGAACCCTACAGAATACTCCAGGACCCGACAGCACTCTACAAGACCCTTAGCAACACAACGGAACCTCACTAAAACCCTATGGGCTCCTACAGAACACTGCAGGTGCCAACGGAACACTACAGACCCCTACAGAATACTACCAGCCACTACGGAAACCTATGGCCCCTACGGAACTCTACGGAACCTGACAGAAACACTGTGGGCCCCTACAGGCCCTTGCGGGCACTTGCAGAACTCTGCAGGAACCCACGGAACTTTATGGAACCCTACCAGCCCCTACGGAAGCCTAAAGACCCTTGCAGGCAGTTACGGAACGGTACAGGGCCCTACGGAACTTTACCAGCCACTACGGAACTCTACGGGCCCCTACGGAACCCTGCAGAACCCTCCAGAACCTTACAGAATCCCACGGATTCCTACAGACTCCTGCGGGTACTTACTCAACCCTAGAGGCCCCTACGGAACACTGCCAGCCCCTATGGAAGGAACCCCACGGGCCCCTACAGAACACTACTGGCTCCTGCGGTATTCTACAGGCCTCTAGGGAACCTACGAAGCTCTACGGAGCCCTATGGATCCTTACGGAACAGTACGGGCCCCTTCAGACCTCTGCGGGCGCTTATGGAAACCTACAGGACCCTACAGAACTCTACGAGACTCTACAGGCCCTTAGGGAACACCACAGGCCCCTACGGAACCCTACACAACCCTCCGGAAACATATGGCACCCTACAAGCTCCTACCAAACCCTGCGGGCACTTACACAACCCTACAGGCCCCTACGGAATACTACCAGCCACTACGGAAACCTATGGCCCCTACGGAACTCTACGGAACCTGACAGAAACACTGTGGGCCCCTACAGGCCCTTGCGGGCACTTGCAGAACTCTGCAGGAACCCACGGAACTTTATGGAACCCTACCAGCCCCTACGGAAGCCTAAAGACCCTTGCAGGCAGTTATGGAACGGTACAGGGCCCTACGGAACTTTACCAGCCATTACGGAACTCTACGGGCCCCTAGGGAACCCTGCAGAACCCTCCAGAACCTTACACAATCCCACGGATTCCTACAGACTCCTGCGGGCACTTACTCAACCCTAGAGGCCCCTACGGAACACTGCCAGCCCCTATGGAAGGAACCCCACGGGCCCCTACAGAACACTACTGGCTCCTGCGGTATTCTACAGGCCTCTAGGGAACCTACGAAGCTCTACGGAGCCCTATGGATCCTTACGGAACAGTACGGGCCCCTTCAAACCTCTGCGGGCGCTTATGGAAACCTACAGGACCCTACGGAACTGTACGAGACTCTACAGGCCCCTAGGGAACACCACCGGCCCCTACGGAACCCTACACAACCCTCTGGAAACTTATGGCACCCTACAAGCTCCTACCAACCCCTGCGGGCACTTACACAACCCTACAGGCCCCTACGGAAATCTACGGGACTCCACGGGCCCCTAGGGAAGCCTACAGATTTTGACGGAACCCTACGAGCCCCTCTGGAACCCTACAGAATACTCCAGGACCCGACAGCACTCTACAAGACCCTTAGCAACACAACGGAACCTCACTAAAACCCTATGGGCTCCTACAGAACACTGCAGGTGCCAACGGAACCCTACAGACCCCTACAGAATACTACCAGCCACTACGGAAACCTATGGCCCCTACGGAACTCTACAGAACCTGACAGAAACACTGTGGGCCCCTACAGGCCCTTGCGGGCACTTGCAGAACTCTGCAGGAACCCACGGAACTTTATGGAACCCTACCAGCCCCTACGGAAGCCTAAAGACCCTTGCAGGCAGTTATGGAACGGTACAGGGCCCTACGGAACTTTACCAGCCACTACGGAACTCTACGGGCCCCTAGGGAACCCTGCAGAACCCTCCAGAACCTTACACAATCCCACGGATTCCTACAGACTCCTGCGGGCACTTACTCAACCCTAGAGGCCCCTACGGAACACTGCCAGCCCCTATGGAAGGAACCCCACGGGCCCCTACAGAACACTACTGGCTCCTGCGGTATTCTACAGGCCTCTGGGGAACCTACGAAGCTCTACGGAGCCCTATGGATCCTTACGGAACAGTACGGGCCCCTTCAAACCTCTGCGGGCGCTTATGGAAACCTACAGGACCCTACGGAACTGTACGAGACTCTACAGGCCCCTAGGGAACACCACCGGCCCCTACGGAACCCTACACAACCCTCTGGAAACTTATGGCACCCTACAAGCTCCTACCAACCCCTGCGGGCACTTACACAACCCTACAGGCCCCTACGGAAATCTACGGGACTCCACGGGCCCCTAGGGAAGCCTACAGATTTTGACGGAACCCTACGAGCCCCTCTGGAACCCTACAGAATACTCCAGGACCCGACAGCACTCTACAAGACCCTTAGCAACACAACGGAACCTCACTAAAACCCTATGGGCTCCTACAGAACACTGCAGGTGCCAACGGAACCCTACAGACCCCTACAGAATACTACCAGCCACTACAGAAACCTATGGCCCCTACGGAACTCTACGGAACCTGACAGAAACACTGTGGGCCCCTACAGGCCCTTGCGGGCACTTGCAGAACTCTGCAGGAACCCACGGAACTTTATGGAACCCTACCAGCCCCTACGGAAGCCTAAAGACCCTTGCAGGCAGTTATGGAACGGTACAGGGCCCTACGGAACTTTACCAGCCACTACGGAACTCTACGGGCCCCTACGGAACCCTGCAGAACCCTCCAGAACCTTACACAATCCCACGGATTCCTACAGACTCCTGCGGGCACTTACTCAACCCTAGAGGCCCCTACGGAACACTGCCAGCCCCTATGGAAGGAACCCCACGGGCCCCTACAGAACACTACTGGCTCCTGCGGTATTCTACAGGCCTCTAGGGAACCTACGAAGCTCTACGGAGCCCTATGGATCCTTACGGAACAGTACGGGCCCCTTCAAACCTCTGCGGGCGCTTATGGAAACCTACAGGACCCTACGGAACTGTACGAGACTCTACAGGCCCCTAGGGAACACCACCGGCCCCTACGGAACCCTACACAACCCTCTGGAAACTTATGGCACCCTACAAGCTCCTACCAACCCCTGCGGGCACTTACACAACCCTACAGGCCCCTACGGAAATCTACGGGACTCCACGGGCCCCTAGGGAAGCCTACAGATTTTGACGGAACCCTACGAGCCCCTCTGGAACCCTACAGAATACTCCAGGACCCGACAGCACTCTACAAGACCCTTAGCAACACAACGGAACCTCACTAAAACCCTATGGGCTCCTACAGAACACTGCAGGTGCCAACGGAACCCTACAGACCCCTACAGAATACTACCAGCCACTACGGAAACCTATGGCCCCTACGGAACTCTACGGAACCTGACAGAAACACTGTGCGCCCCTACAGGCCCTTGCGGGCACTTGCAGAACTCTGCAGGAACCCACGGAACTTTATGGAACCCTACCAGCCCCTACGGAAGCCTAAAGACCCTTGCAGGCAGTTATGGAACGGTACAGGGCCCTACGGAACTTTACCAGCCACTACGGAACTCTACGGGCCCCTACGGAACCCTGCAGAACCCTCCAGAACCTTACAGAATCCCACGGATTCCTACAGACTCCTGCGGGCACTTACTCAACCCTAGAGGCCCCTACGGAACACTGCCAGCCCCTATGGAAGGAACCCTACGGGCCCCTACAGAACACTACTGGCTCCTGCGGTACTCTACAGGCCTCTAGGGAACCTACGAAGCTCTACGGAGCCCTATGGATCCTTACGGAACAGTACGGGCCCCTTCAGACCTCTGCGGGCGCTTATGGAAACCTACAGGACCCTACAGAACTGTACGAGACTCTACAGGCCCTTAGGGAACACCACCGGCCCCTACGGAACCCTACACAACCCTCCGGAAACATATGGCACCCTACAAGCTCCTACCAACCCCTGCGGGCACTTACACAACCCTACAGGCCCCTACGGAAATCTACGGGACTCCACGGGCCCCTAGGGAAGCCTACAGATTTTGACGGAACCCTACGAGCCCCTCTGGAACCCTACAGAATACTCCAGGACCCGACAGCACTCTACAAGACCCTTAGCAACACAACGGAACCTCACTAAAACCCTATGGGCTCCTACAGAACACTGCAGGTGCCAACGGAACCCTACAGACCCCTACAGAATACTACCAGCCACTACGGAAACCTATGGCCCCTACGGAACTCTACGGAACCTGACAGAAACACTGTGGGCCCCTACAGGCCCTTGCGGGCACTTGCAGAACTCTGCAGGAACCCACGGAACTTTATGGAACCCTACCAGCCCCTACGGAAGCCTAAAGACCCTTGCAGGCAGTTATGGAACGGTACAGGGCCCTACGGAACTTTACCAGCCACTACGGAACTCTACGGGCCCCTACGGAACCCTGCAGAACCCTCCAGAACCTTACACAATCCCACGGATTCCTACAGACTCCTGCGGGCACTTACTCAACCCTAGAGGCCCCTACGGAACACTGCCAGCCCCTATGGAAGGAACCCTACGGGCCCCTACAGAACACTACTGGCTCCTGCGGTACTCTACAGGCCTCTAGGGAACCAACGAAGCTCTACGGAGCCCTATGGATCCTTACGGAACAGTACGGGCCCCTTCAGACATCTGCGGGCGCTTATGGAAACCTACAGGACCCTACAGAACTGTACGAGACTCTACAGGCCCTTAGGGAACACCACAGGCCCCTACGGAACCCTACACAACCCTCCGGAAACATATGGCACCCTACAAGCTCCTACCAACCCCTGCGGGCACTTACACAACCCTACAGGCCCCTACGGAATACTACCAGCCACTACGGAAACCTATGGCCCCTACGGAACTCTACGGAACCTGAAGAAACACTGTGGGCCCCTACAGGCCCTTGCGGGCACTTGCAGAACTCTGCAGGAACCCACGGAACTTTATGGAACCCTACCAGCCCCTACGGAAGCCTAAAGACCCTTGCAGGCAGTTATGGAACGGTACAGGGCCCTACGGAACTTTACCAGCCACTACGGAACTCTACGGGCCCCTACGGAACCCTGCAGAACCCTCCAGAACCTTACACAATCCCACGGATTCCTACAGACTCCTGCGGGCACTTACTCAACCCTAGAGGCCCCTACGGAACACTGCCAGCCCCTATGGAAGGAACCCCACGGGCCCCTACAGAACACTGCTGGCTCCTGCGGTATTCTACAGGCCTCTAGGGAACCTACGAAGCTCTACGGAGCCCTATGGATCCTTACGGAACAGTACGGGCCCCTTCAAACCTCTGCGGGCGCTTATGGAAACCTACAGGACCCTACGGAACTGTACGAGACTCTACAGGCCCCTAGGGAACACCACCGGCCCCTACGGAACCCTACACAACCCTCTGGAAACTTATGGCACCCTACAAGCTCCTACCAACCCCTGCGGGCACTTACACAACCCTACAGGCCCCTACGGAAATCTACGGGACTCCACGGGCCCCTAGGGAAGCCTACAGATTTTGACGGAACCCTACGAGCCCCTCTGGAACCCTACAGAATACTCCAGGACCCGACAGCACTCTACAAGACCCTTAGCAACACAACGGAACCTCACTAAAACCCTATGGGCTCCTACAGAACACTGCAGGTGCCAACGGAACCCTACAGACACCTACAGAATACTACCAGCCACTACGGAAACCTATGGCCCCTACGGAACTCTACGGAACCTGACAGAAACACTGTGGGCCCCTACAGGCCCTTGCGGGCACTTGCAGAACTCTGCAGGAACCCACGGAACTTTATGGAACCCTACCAGCCCCTACGGAAGCCTAAAGACCCTTGCAGGCAGTTACGGAATGGTACAGGGCCCTACGGAACTTTACCAGCCACTACGGAACTCTACGGGCCCCTACGGAACCCTGCAGAACCCTCCAGAACCTTACAGAATCCCACGGATTCCTACAGACTCCTGCGGGTACTTACTCAACCCTAGAGGCCCCTACGGAACACTGCCAGCCCCTATGGAAGGAACCCCACGGGCCCCTACAGAACACTACTGGCTCCTGCGGTATTCTACAGGCCTCTAGGGAACCTACGAAGCTCTACGGAGCCCTATGGATCCTTACGGAACAGTACGGGCCCCTTCAGACCTCTGCGGGCGCTTATGGAAACCTACAGGACCCTACAGAACTCTACGAGACTCTACAGGCCCTTAGGGAACACCACAGGCCCCTACGGAACCCTACACAACCCTCCGGAAACATATGGCACCCTACAAGCTCCTACCAAACCCTGCGGGCACTTACACAACCCTACAGGCCCCTACGGAATACTACCAGCCACTACGGAAACCTATGGCCCCTACGGAACTCTACGGAACCTGACAGAAACACTGTGGGCCCCTACAGGCCCTTGCGGGCACTTGCAGAACTCTGCAGGAACCCACGGAACTTTATGGAACCCTACCAGCCCCTACGGAAGCCTAAAGACCCTTGCAGGCGGTTATGGAACGGTACAGGGCCCTACGGAACTTTACCAGCCACTACGGAACTCTACGGGCCCCTAGGGAACCCTGCAGAACCCTCCAGAACCTTACACAATCCCACGGATTCCTACAGACTCCTGCGGGCACTTACTCAACCCTAGAGGCCCCTACGGAACACTGCCAGCCCCTATGGAAGGAACCCCACGGGCCCCTACAGAACACTACTGGCTCCTGCGGTATTCTACAGGCCTCTAGGGAACCTACGAAGCTCTACGGAGCCCTATGGATCCTTACGGAACAGTACGGGCCCCTTCAAACCTCTGCGGGCGCTTATGGAAACCTACAGGACCCTACGGAACTGTACGAGACTCTACAGGCCCCTAGGGAACACCACCGGCCCCTACGGAACCCTACACAACCCTCTGGAAACTTATGGCACCCTACAAGCTCCTACCAACCCCTGCGGGCACTTACACAACCCTACAGGCCCCTACGGAAATCTACGGGACTCCACGGGCCCCTAGGGAAGCCTACAGATTTTGACGGAACCCTACGAGCCCCTCTGGAACCCTACAGAATACTCCAGGACCCGACAGCACTCTACAAGACCCTTAGCAACACAACGGAACCTCACTAAAACCCTATGGGCTCCTACAGAACACTGCAGGTGCCAACGGAACCCTACAGACCCCTACAGAATACTACCAGCCACTACGGAAACCTATGGCCCCTACGGAACTCTACGGAACCTGACAGAAACACTGTGGGCCCCTACAGGCCCTTGCGGGCACTTGCAGAACTCTGCAGGAACCCACGGAACTTTATGGAACCCTACCAGCCCCTACGGAAGCCTAAAGACCCTTGCAGGCAGTTATGGAACGGTACAGGGCCCTACGGAACTTTACCAGCCACTACGGAACTCTACGGGCCCCTAGGGAACCCTGCAGAACCCTCCAGAACCTTACACAATCCCACGGATTCCTACAGACTCCTGCGGGCACTTACTCAACCCTAGAGGCCCCTACGGAACACTGCCAGCCCCTATGGAAGGAACCCCACGGGCCCCTACAGAACACTACTGGCTCCTGCGGTATTCTACAGGCCTCTGGGGAACCTACGAAGCTCTACGGAGCCCTATGGATCCTTACGGAACAGTACGGGCCCCTTCAAACCTCTGCGGGCGCTTATGGAAACCTACAGGACCCTACGGAACTGTACGAGACTCTACAGGCCCCTAGGGAACACCACCGGCCCCTACGGAACCCTACACAACCCTCTGGAAACTTATGGCACCCTACAAGCTCCTACCAACCCCTGCGGGCACTTACACAACCCTACAGGCCCCTACGGAAATCTACGGGACTCCACGGGCCCCTAGGGAAGCCTACAGATTTTGACGGAACCCTACGAGCCCCTCTGGAACCCTACAGAATACTCCAGGACCCGACAGCACTCTACAAGACCCTTAGCAACACAACGGAACCTCACTAAAACCCTATGGGCTCCTACAGAACACTGCAGGTGCCAACGGAACCCTACAGACCCCTACAGAATACTACCAGCCACTACGGAAACCTATGGCCCCTACGGAACTCTACGGAACCTGACAGAAACACTGTGCGCCCCTACAGGCCCTTGCGGGCACTTGCAGAACTCTGCAGGAACCCACGGAACTTTATGGAACCCTACCAGCCCCTACGGAAGCCTAAAGACCCTTGCAGGCAGTTATGGAACGGTACAGGGCCCTACGGAACTTTACCAGCCACTACGGAACTCTACGGGCCCCTACGGAACCCTGCAGAACCCTCCAGAACCTTACAGAATCCCACGGATTCCTACAGACTCCTGCGGGCACTTACTCAACCCTAGAGGCCCCTACGGAACACTGCCAGCCCCTATGGAAGGAACCCTACGGGCCCCTACAGAACACTACTGGCTCCTGCGGTACTCTACAGGCCTCTAGGGAACCTACGAAGCTCTACGGAGCCCTATGGATCCTTACGGAACAGTACGGGCCCCTTCAGACCTCTGCGGGCGCTTATGGAAACCTACAGGACCCTACAGAACTGTACGAGACTCTACAGGCCCTTAGGGAACACCACCGGCCCCTACGGAACCCTACACAACCCTCCGGAAACATATGGCACCCTACAAGCTCCTACCAACCCCTGCGGGCACTTACACAACCCTACAGGCCCCTACGGAATACTACCAGCCACTACGGAAACCTATGGCCCCTACGGAACTCTACGGAACCTGACAGAAACACTGTGGGCCCCTACAGGCCCTTGCGGGCACTTGCAGAACTCTGCAGGAACCCACGGAACTTTATGGAACCCTACCAGCCCCTACGGAAGCCTAAAGACCCTTGCAGGCAGTTATGGAACGGTACAGGGCCCTACGGAACTTTACCAGCCACTACGGAACTCTACGGGCCCCTACGGAACCCTGCAGAACCCTCCAGAACCTTACAGAATCCCACGGATTCCTACAGACTCCTGCGGGCACTTACTCAACCCTAGAGGCCCCTACGGAACACTGCCAGCCCCTATGGAAGGAACCCTACGGGCCCCTACAGAACACTACTGGCTCCTGCGGTACTCTACAGGCCTCTAGGGAACCTACGAAGCTCTACGGAGCCCTATGGATCCTTACGGAACAGTACGGGCCCCTTCAGACCTCTGCGGGCGCTTATGGAAACCTACAGGACCCTACGGAACTGTACGAGACTCTACAGGCCCCTAGGGAACACCACAGGCCCCTACGGAACCCTACACAACCCTCTGGAAACTTATGGCACCCTACAAGCTCCTACCAACCCCTGCGGGCACTTACACAACCCTACAGGCCCCTACGGAAATCTACGGGACTCCACGGGCCCCTAGGGAAGCCTACAGATTTTGACGGAACCCTACGAGCCCCTCTGGAACCCTACAGAATACTCCAGGACCCGACAGCACTCTACAAGACCCTTAGCAACACAACGGAACCTCACTAAAACCCTATGGGCTCCTACAGAACACTGCAGGTGCCAACGGAACCCTACAGACCCCTACAGAATACTACCAGCCACTACGGAAACCTATGGCCCCTACGGAACTCTACGGAACCTGACAGAAACACTGTGGGCCCCTACAGGCCCTTGCGGGCACTTGCAGAACTCTGCAGGAACCCACGGAACTTTATGGAACCCTACCAGCCCCTACGGAAGCCTAAAGACCCTTGCAGGCAGTTACGGAACGGTACAGGGCCCTACGGAACTTTACCAGCCACTACGGAACTCTACGGGCCCCTACGGAACCCTGCAGAACCCTCCAGAACCTTACAGAATCCCACGGATTCCTACAGACTCCTGCGGGTACTTACTCAACCCTAGAGGCCCCTACGGAACACTGCCAGCCCCTATGGAAGGAACCCCACGGGCCCCTACAGAACACTACTGGCTCCTGCGGTATTCTACAGGCCTCTAGGGAACCTACGAAGCTCTACGGAGCCCTATGGATCCTTACGGAACAGTACGGGCCCCTTCAAACCTCTGCGGGCGCTTATGGAAACCTACAGGACCCTACGGAACTGTACGAGACTCTACAGGCCCCTAGGGAACACCACCGGCCCCTACGGAACCCTACACAACCCTCTGGAAACTTATGGCACCCTACAAGCTCCTACCAACCCCTGCGGGCACTTACACAACCCTACAGGCCCCTACGGAAATCTACGGGACTCCACGGGCCCCTAGGGAAGCCTACAGATTTTGACGGAACCCTACGAGCCCCTCTGGAACCCTACAGAATACTCCAGGACCCGACAGCACTCTACAAGACCCTTAGCAACACAACGGAACCTCACTAAAACCCTATGGGCTCCTACAGAACACTGCAGGTGCCAACGGAAACCTACAGACCCCTACAGAATACTACCAGCCACTACGGAAACCTATGGCCCCTACGGAACTCTACGGAACCTGACAGAAACACTGTGGGCCCCTACAGGCCCTTGCGGGCACTTGCAGAACTCTGCAGGAACCCACGGAACTTTATGGAACCCTACCAGCCCCTATGGAAGCCTAAAGACCCTTGCAGGCAGTTATGGAACGGTACAGGGCCCTACGGAACTTTACCAGCCACTACGGAACTCTACGGGCCCCTAGGGAACCCTGCAGATACCTCCGGAAACATATGGCACCCTACAAGCTCCTACCAACCCCTGCGGGCACTTACACAACCCTACAGGCCCCTACGGAATACTACCAGCCACTACGGAAACCTATGGCCCCTACGGAACTCTACGGAACCTGACAGAAACACTGTGGGCCCCTACAGGCCCTTGCGGGCACTTGCAGAACTCTGCAGGAACCCACGGAACTTTATGGAACCCTACCAGCACCTACGGAAGCCTAAAGACCCTTGCAGGCAGTTACGGAACGGTACAGGGCCCTACGGAACTTTACCAGCCACTACGGAACTCTACGGGCCCCTACGGAACCCTGCAGAACCCTCCAGAACCTTACACAATCCCACGGATTCCTACAGACTCCTGCGGGCACTTACTCAACCCTAGAGGCCCCTACGGAACACTGCCAGCCCCTATGGAAGGAACCCTACGGGCCCCTACAGAACACTACTGGCTCCTGCGGTATTCTACAGGCCTCTAGGGAACCTACGAAGCTCTACGGAGCCCTATGGATCCTTACGGAACAGTACGGGCCCCTTCAGTCCTCTGTGGGCGCTTATGGAAACCTACAGGACCCTACGGAACTGTACGAGACTCTACAGGCCCCTAGGGAACACCACAGGCCCCTACGGAACCCTACACAACCCTCTGGAAACATATGGCACCCTACAAGCTCCTACCAACCCCTGCGGGCACTTACACAACCCTACAGGCCCCTATGGAATACTACCAGCCACTACGGAAACCTATGGCCCCTACGGAACTCTACGGAACCTGACAGAAACACTGTGGGCCCCTACAGGCCCTTGCGGGCACTTGCAGAACTCTGCAGGAACCCACGGAACTTTATGGAACCCTACCAGCCCCTACGGAAGCCTAAAGACCCTTGCAGGCAGTTATGGAACGGTACAGGGCCCTACGGAACTTTACCAGCCACTACGGAACTCTACGGGCCCCTACGGAACCCTGCAGAACCCTCCAGAACCTTACACAATCCCACGGATTCCTACAGACTCCTGCGGGCACTTACTCAACCCTAGAGGCCCCTACGGAACACTGCCAGCCCCTATGGAAGGAACCCTACGGGCCCCTACAGAACACTACTGGCTCCTGCGGTACTCTACAGGCCTCTAGGGAACCTACGAAGCTCTACGGAGCCCTATGGATCCTTACGGAACAGTACGGGCCCCTTCAGACCTCTGCGGGCGCTTATGGAAACCTACAGGACCCTACGGAACTGTACGAGACTCTACAGGCCCCTAGGGAACACCACAGGCCCCTACGGAACCCTACACAACCCTCTGGAAACTTATGGCACCCTACAAGCTCCTACCAACCCCTGTGGGCACTTACACAACCCTACAGGCCCCTACGGAAATCTACGGGACTCCACGGGCCCCTAGGGAAGCCTACAGATTTTGAAGGAACCCTACGAGCCCCTCTGGAACCCTACAGAATACTCCAGGACCCGACAGCACTCTACAAGACCCTTAGCAACACAACGGAACCTCACTAAAACCCTATGGGCTCCTACAGAACACTGCAGGTGCCAACGGAACCCTACAGACCCCTACAGAATACTACCAGCCACTACGGAAACCTATGGCCCCTACGGAACTCTACGGAACCTGACAGAAACACTGTGGGCCCCTACAGGCCCTTGCGGGCACTTGCAGAACTCTGCAGGAACCCACGGAACTTTATGGAACCCTACCAGCCCCTACGGAAGCCTAAAGACCCTTGCAGGCAGTTATGGAATGGTACAGGGCCCTACGGAACTTTACCAGCCACTACGGAACTCTACGGGCCCCTACGGAACCCTGCAGAACCCTCCAGAACCTTACACAATCCCACGGATTCCTACAGACTCCTGCGGGCACTTACTCAACCCTAGAGGCCCCTACGGAACACTGCCAGCCCCTATGGAAGGAACCCTACGGGCCCCTACAGAACACTACTGGCTCCTGCGGTATTCTACAGGCCTCTAGGGAACCTACGAAGCTCTACGGAGCCCTATGGATCCTTACGGAACAGTACGGGCCCCTTCAGACCTCTGCGGGCGCTTATGGAAACCTACAGGACCCTACGGAACTGTACGAGACTCTACAGGCCCCTAGGGAACACCACAGGCCCCTACGGAACCCTACACAACCCTCCGGAAACATATGGCACCCTACAAGCTCCTACCAACCCCTGCGGGCACTTACACAACCCTACAGGCCCCTACGGAATACTACCAGCCACTACGGAAACCTATGGCCCCTACGGAACTCTACGGAACCTGACAGAAACACTGTGGGCCCCTACAGGCCCTTGCGGGCACTTGCAGAACTCTGCAGGAACCCACGGAACTTTATGGAACCCTACCAGCCCCTACGGAAGCCTAAAGACCCTTGCAGGCAGTTATGGAACGGTACAGGGCCCTACGGAACTTTACCAGCCACTACGGAACTCTACGGGCCCCTACGGAACCCTGCAGAACCCTCCAGAACCTTACAGAATCCCACGGATTCCTACAGACTCCTGCGGGCACTTACTCAACCCTAGAGGCCCCTACGGAACACTGCCAGCCCCTATGGAAGGAACCCTACGGGCCCCTACAGAACACTACTGGCTCCTGCGGTACTCTACAGGCCTCTAGGGAACCTACGAAGCTCTACGGAGCCCTATGGATCCTTACGGAACAGTACGGGCCCCTTCAGACCTCTGCGGGCGCTTATGGAAACCTACAGGACCCTACGGAACTGTACGAGACTCTACAGGCCCCTAGGGAACACCACCGGCCCCTACGGAACCCTACACAACCCTCTGGAAACTTATGGCACCCTACAAGCTCCTACCAACCCCTGCGGGCACTTACACAACCCTACAGGCCCCTACGGAAATCTACGGGACTCCACGGGCCCCTAGGGAAGCCTACAGATTTTGACGGAACCCTACGAGCCCCTCTGGAACCCTACAGAATACTCCAGGACCCGACAGCACTCTACAAGACCCTTAGCAACACAACGGAACCTCACTAAAACCCTATGGGCTCCTACAGAACACTGCAGGTGCCAACGGAACCCTACAGACCCCTACAGAATACTACCAGCCACTACGGAAACCTATGGCCCCTACGGAACTCTACGGAACCTGACAGAAACACTGTGGGCCCCTACAGGCCCTTGCGGGCACTTGCAGAACTCTGCAGGAACCCACGGAACTTTATGGAACCCTACCAGCCCCTACGGAAGCCTAAAGACCCTTGCAGGCAGTTACGGAACGGTACAGGGCCCTACGGAACTTTACCAGCCACTACGGAACTCTACGGGCCCCTACGGAACCCTGCAGAACCCTCCAGAACCTTACACAATCCCACGGATTCCTACAGACTCCTGCGGGTACTTACTCAACCCTAGAGGCCCCTACGGAACACTGCCAGCCCCTATGGAAGGAACCCCACGGGCCCCTACAGAACACTACTGGCTCCTGCGGTATTCTACAGGCCTCTAGGGAACCTACGAAGCTCTACGGAGCCCTATGGATCCTTACGGAACAGTACGGGCCCCTTCAAACCTCTGCGGGCGCTTATGGAAACCTACAGGACCCTACGGAACTGTACGAGACTCTACAGGCCCCTAGGGAACACCACCGGCCCCTACGGAACCCTACACAACCCTCTGGAAACTTATGGCACCCTACAAGCTCCTACCAACCCCTGCGGGCACTTACACAACCCTACAGGCCCCTACGGAAATCTACGGGACTCCACGGGCCCCTAGGGAAGCCTACAGATTTTGACGGAACCCTACGAGCCCCTCTGGAACCCTACAGAATACTCCAGGACCCGACAGCACTCTACAAGACCCTTAGCAACACAACGGAACCTCACTAAAACCCTATGGGCTCCTACAGAACACTGCAGGTGCCAACGGAACCCTACAGACCCCTACAGAATACTACCAGCCACTACGGAAACCTATGGCCCCTACGGAACTCTACGGAACCTGACAGAAACACTGTGGGCCCCTACAGGCCCTTGCGGGCACTTGCAGAACTCTGCAGGAACCCACGGAACTTTATGGAACCCTACCAGCCCCTACGGAAGCCTAAAGACCCTTGCAGGCAGTTATGGAACGGTACAGGGCCCTACGGAACTTTACCAGCCACTACGGAACTCTACGGGCCCCTACGGAACCCTGCAGAACCCTCCAGAACCTTACAGAATCCCACGGATTCCTACAGACTCCTGCGGGCACTTACTCAACCCTAGAGGCCCCTACGGAACACTGCCAGCCCCTATGGAAGGAACCCTACGGGCCCCTACAGAACACTACTGGCTCCTGCGGTACTCTACAGGCCTCTAGGGAACCTACGAAGCTCTACGGAGCCCTATGGATCCTTACGGAACAGTACGGGCCCCTTCAGACCTCTGCGGGCGCTTATGGAAACCTACAGGACCCTACGGAACTGTACGAGACTCTACAGGCCCTTAGGGAACACCACAGGCCCCTACGGAACCCTACACAACCCTCCGGAAACATATGGCACCCTACAAGCTCCTACCAAACCCTGCGGGCACTTACACAACCCTACAGGCCCCTACGGAATACTACCAGCCACTATGGAAACCTATGGCCCCTACGGAACTCTACGGAACCTGAAGAAACACTGTGGGCCCCTACAGGCCCTTGCGGGCACTTGCAGAACTCTGCAGGAACCCACGGAACTTTATGGAACCCTACCAGCCCCTACGGAAGCCTAAAGACCCTTGCAGGCAGTTATGGAACGGTACAGGGCCCTACGGAACTTTACCAGCCACTACGGAACTCTACGGGCCCCTACGGAACCCTGCAGAACCCTCCAGAACCTTACACAATCCCACGGATTCCTACAGACTCCTGCGGGCACTTACTCAACCCTAGAGGCCCCTACGGAACACTGCCAGCCCCTATGGAAGGAACCCTACGGGCCCCTACAGAACACTACTGGCTCCTGAGGTATTCTACAGGCCTCTGGGGAACCTACGAAGCTCTACGGAGCCCTATGGATCCTTACGGAACAGTACGGGCCCCTTCAAACCTCTGCGGGCGCTTATGGAAACCTACAGGACCCTACGGAACTGTACGAGACTCTACAGGCCCCTAGGGAACACCACCGGCCCCTACGGAACCCTACACAACCCTCTGGAAACTTATGGCACCCTACAAGCTCCTACCAACCCCTGCGGGCACTTACACAACCCTACAGGCCCCTACGGAAATCTACGGGACTCCACGGGCCCCTAGGGAAGCCTACAGATTTTGACGGAACCCTACGAACCCCTCTGGAACCCTACAGAATACTCCAGGACCCGACAGCACTCTACAAGACCCTTAGCAACACAACGGAACCTCACTAAAACCCTATGGGCTCCTACAGAACACTGCAGGTGCCAACGGAACCCTACAGACCCCTACAGAATACTACCAGCCACTACGGAAACCTATGGCCCCTACGGAACTCTACGGAACCTGACAGAAACACTGTGGGCCCCTACAGGCCCTTGCGGGCACTTGCAGAACTCTGCAGGAACCCACGGAACTTTATGGAACCCTACCAGCCCCTACGGAAGCCTAAAGACCCTTGCAGGCAGTTATGGAACGGTACAGGGCCCTACGGAACTTTACCAGCCACTACGGAACTCTACGGGCCCCTACGGAACCCTGCAGAACCCTCCAGAACCTTACACAATCCCACGGATTCCTACAGACTCCTGCGGGCACTTACTCAACCCTAGAGGCCCCTACGGAACACTGCCAGCCCCTATGGAAGGAACCCCACGGGCCCCTACAGAACGCTACTGGCTCCTGCGGTATTCTACAGGCCTCTGGGGAACCTACGAAGCTCTACGGAGCCCTATGGATCCTTACGGAACAGTACGGGCCCCTTCAAACCTCTGCGGGCGCTTATGGAAACCTACAGGACCCTACGGAACTGTACGAGACTCTACAGGCCCCTAGGGAACACCACCGGCCCCTACGGAACCCTACACAACCCTCTGGAAACTTATGGCACCCTACAAGCTCCTACCAACCCCTGCGGGCACTTACACAACCCTACAGGCCCCTACGGAAATCTACGGGACTCCACGGGCCCCTAGGGAAGCCTACAGATTTTGACGGAACCCTACGAGCCCCTCTGGAACCCTACAGAATACTCCAGGACCCGACAGCACTCTACAAGACCCTTAGCAACACAACGGAACCTCACTAAAACCCTATGGGCTCCTACAGAACACTGCAGGTGCCAACGGAACCCTACAGACCCCTACAGAATACTACCAGCCACTACGGAAACCTATGGCCCCTACGGAACTCTACGGAACCTGACAGAAACACTGTGGGCCCCTACAGGCCCTTGCGGGCACTTGCAGAACTCTGCAGGAACCCACAGAACTTTATGGAACCCTACCAGCCCCTACGGAAGCCTAAAGACCCTTGCAGGCAGTTATGGAACGGTACAGGGCCCTACGGAACTTTACCAGCCACTACGGAACTCTACGGGCCCCTACGGAACCCTGCAGAACCCTCCAGAACCTTACACAATCCCATGGATTCCTACAGACTCCTGCGGGCACTTACTCAACCCTAGAGGCCCCTACGGAACACTGCCAGCCCCTATGGAAGGAACCCTACGGGCCCCTACAGAACACTACTGGCTCCTGCGGTACTCTACAGGCCTCTAGGGAACCTACGAAGCTCTACGGAGCCCTATGGATCCTTACGGAACAGTACGGGCTCCTTCAGACCTCTGCGGGCGCTTATGGAAACCTACAGGACCCTACAGAACTGTACGAGACTCTACAGGCCCTTAGGGAACACCACAGGCCCCTACGGAACCCTACACAACCCTCTGGAAACTTATGGCACCCTACAAGCTCCTACCAACCCCTGCGGGCACTTACACAACCCTACAGGCCCCTACGGAAATCTACGGGACTCCACGGGCCCCTAGGGAAGCCTACAGATTTTGAAGGAACCCTACGAGCCCCTCTGGAACCCTACAGAATACTCCAGGACCCGACAGCACTCTACAAGACCCTTAGCAACACAACGGAACCTCACTAAAACCCTATGGGCTCCTACAGAACACTGCAGGTGCCAACGGAACCCTACAGACCCCTACAGAATACTACCAGCCACTACGGAAACCTATGGCCCCTACGGAACTCTACGGAACCTGACAGAAACACTGTGGGCCCCTACAGGCCCTTGCGGGCACTTGCAGAACTCTGCAGGAACCCACGGAACTTTATGGAACCCTACCAGCCCCTACGGAAGCCTAAAGACCCTTGCAGGCAGTTATGGAACGGTACAGGGCCCTACGGAACTTTACCAGCCACTACGGAACTCTACGGGCCCCTAGGGAACCCTGCAGAACCCTCCGGAAACATATGGCACCCTACAAGCTCCTACCAACCCCTGCGGGCACTTACACAACCCTACAGGCCCCTACGGAATACTACCAGCCACTACGGAAACCTATGGCCCCTACGGAACTCTACGGAACCTGACAGAAACACTGTGGGCCCCTACAGGCCCTTGCGGGCACTTGCAGAACTCTGCAGGAACCCACGGAACTTTATGGAACCCTACCAGCCCCTACGGAAGCCTAAAGACCCTTGCAGGCAGTTACGGAACGGTACAGGGCCCTACGGAACTTTACCAGACACTACGGAACTCTACAGGCCCCTAGGGAACCCTGCAGAACCCTCCAGAACCTTACACAATCCCACGGATTCCTACAGACTCCTGCGGGCACTTACTCAACCCTAGAGGCCCCTACGGAACACTGCCAGCCCCTATGGAAGGAACCCTACGGGCCCCTACAGAACACTACTGGCTCCTGCGGTATTCTACAGGCCTCTAGGGAACCTAAATAGCTCTACGGAGCCCTATGGATCCTTACGGAACAGTACGGGCCCCTTCAAACCTCTGCGGGCGCTTATGGAAACCTACAGGACCCTACGGAACTGTACGAGACTCTACAGGCCCCTAGGGAACACCACAGGCCCCTACGGAACCCTACACAACCCTCTGGAAACTTATGGCACCCTACAAGCTCCTACCAACCCCTGCGGGCACTTACACAACCCTACAGGCCCCTACGGAAATCTACGGGACTCCACGGGCCCCTAGGAAAGCCTACAGATTTTGACGGAACCCTACGAGCCCCTCTGGAACCCTACAGAATACTCCAGGACCCGACAGCACTCTACAAGACCCTTAGCAACACAACGGAACCTCACTAAAACCCTATGGGCTCCTACAGAACACTGCAGGTGCCAACGGAACCCTACAGACCCCTACAGAATACTACCAGCCACTACGGAAACCTATGGCCCCTACGGAACTCTACGGAACCTGACAGAAACACTGTGGGCCCCTACAGGCCCTTGCGGGCACTTGCAGAACTCTGCAGGAACCCACGGAACTTTATGGAACCCTACCAGCCCCTACGGAAGCCTAAAGACCCTTGCAGGCAGTTATGGAACGGTACAGGGCCCTACGGAACTTTACCAGCCACTACGGAACTCTACGGGCCCCTAGGGAACCCTGCAGAACCCTCCGGAAACATATGGCACCCTACAAGCTCCTACCAACCCCTGCGGGCACTTACACAACCCTACAGGCCCCTACGGAATACTACCAGCCACTACGGAAACCTATGGCCCCTACGGAACTCTACGGAACCTGACAGAAACACTGTGGGCCCCTACAGGCCCTTGCGGGCACTTGCAGAACTCTGCAGGAACCCACGGAACTTTATGGAACCCTACCAGCCCCTACGGAAGCCTAAAGACCCTTGCAGGCAGTTATGGAACGGTACAGGGCCCTACGGAACTTTACCAGCCACTACGGAACTCTACAGGCCCCTAGGGAACCCTGCAGAACCCTCCAGAACCTTACACAATCCCACGGATTCCTACAGACTCCTGCGGGCACTTACTCAACCCTAGAGGCCCCTACGGAACACTGCCAGCCCCTATGGAAGGAACCCTACAGGCCCCTACAGAACACTACTGGCTCCTGCGGTATTCTACAGGCCTCTAGGGAACCTACGAAGCTCTACGGAGCCCTATGGATCCTTACGGAACAGTACGGGCCCCTTCAAACCTCTGCGGGCGCTTATGGAAACCTACAGGACCCTACGGAACTGTACGAGACTCTACAGGCCCCTAGGGAACACCACAGGCCCCTACGGAACCCTACACAACCCTCTGGAAACTTATGGCACCCTACAAGCTCCTACCAACCCCTGCGGGCACTTACACAACCCTACAGGCCCCTACGGAAATCTACGGGACTCCACGGGCCCCTAGGAAAGCCTACAGATTTTGACGGAACCCTACGAGCCCCTCTGGAACCCTACAGAATACTCCAGGACCCGACAGCACTCTACAAGACCCTTAGCAACACAACGGAACCTCACTAAAACCCTATGGGCTCCTACAGAACACTGCAGGTGCCAACGGAACCCTACAGACCCCTACAGAATACTACCAGCCACTACGGAAACCTATGGCCCCTACGGAACTCTACGGAACCTGACAGAAACACTGTGGGCCCCTACAGGCCCTTGCGGGCACTTGCAGAACTCTGCAGGAACCCACGGAACTTTATGGAACCCTACCAGCCCCTACGGAAGCCTAAAGACCCTTGCAGGCAGTTATGGAATGGTACAGGGCCCTACGGAACTTTACCAGCCACTACGGAACTCTACGGGCCCCTAGGGAACCCTGCAGAACCCTCCGGAAACATATGGCACCCTACAAGCTCCTACCAACCCCTGCGGGCACTTACACAACCCTACAGGCCCCTACGGAATACTACCAGCCACTACGGAAACCTATGGCCCCTACGGAACTCTACGGAACCTGACAGAAACACTGTGGGCCCCTACAGGCCCTTGCGGGCACTTGCAGAACTCTGCAGGAACCCACGGAACTTTATGGAACCCTACCAGCCCCTACGGAAGCCTAAAGACCCTTGCAGGCAGTTATGGAACGGTACAGGGCCCTACGGAACTTTACCAGCCACTATGGAACTCTACAGGCCCCTAGGGAACCCTGCAGAACCCTCCAGAACCTTACACAATCCCACGGATTCCTACAGACTCCTGCGGGCACTTACTCAACCCTAGGGGCCCCTACGGAACACTGCCAGCCCCTATGGAAGGAACCCTACAGGCCCCTACAGAACACTACTGGCTCCTGCGGTATTCTACAGGCCTCTAGGGAACCTAAATAGCTCTACGGAGCCCTATGGATCCTTACGGAACAGTACGGGCCCCTTCAAACCTCTGCGGGCGCTTATGGAAACCTACAGGACCCTACGGAACTGTACGAGACTCTACAGGCCCCTAGGGAACACCACAGGCCCCTACGGAACCCTACACAACCCTCTGGAAACTTATGGCACCCTACAAGCTCCTACCAACCCCTGCGGGCACTTACACAACCCTACAGGCCCCTACGGAAATCTACGGGACTCCACGGGCCCCTAGGAAAGCCTACAGATTTTGACGGAACCCTACGAGCCCCTCTGGAACCCTACAGAATACTCCAGGACCCGACAGCACTCTACAAGACCCTTAGCAACACAACGGAACCTCACTAAAACCCTATGGGCTCCTACAGAACACTGCAGGTGCCTACGGAACCCTACAGACCCCTACAGAATACTACCAGCCACTACGGAAACCTATGGCCCCTACGGAACTCTACGGAACCTGACAGAAACACTGTGGGCCCCTACAGGCCCTTGCGGGCACTTGCAGAACTCTGCAGGAACCCACGGAACTTTATGGAACCCTACCAGCCCCTACGGAAGCCTAAAGACCCTTGCAGGCAGTTATGGAACGGTACAGGGCCCTACGGAACTTTACCAGCCACTACGGAACTCTACGGGCCCCTAGGGAACCCTGCAGAAACCTCCGGAAACATATGGCACCCTACAAGCTCCTACCAACCCCTGCGGGCACTTACACAACCCTACAGGCCCCTACGGAATACTACCAGCCACTACGGAAACCTATGGCCCCTACGGAACTCTACGGAACCTGACAGAAACACTGTGGGCCCCTACAGGCCCTTGCGGGCACTTGCAGAACTCTGCAGGAACCCACGGAACTTTATGGAACCCTACCAGCACCTACGGAAGCCTAAAGACCCTTGCAGGCAGTTACGGAACGGTACAGGGCCCTACGGAACTTTACCAGCCACTACGGAACTCTACGGGCCCCTACGGAACCCTGCAGAACCCTCCAGAACCTTACACAATCCCACGGATTCCTACAGACTCCTGCGGGCACTTACTCAACCCTAGAGGCCCCTACGGAACACTGCCAGCCCCTATGGAAGGAACCCTACGGGCCCCTACAGAACACTACTGGCTCCTGCGGTATTCTACAGGCCTCTAGGGAACCTACGAAGCTCTACGGAGCCCTATGGATCCTTACGGAACAGTACGGGCCCCTTCAGACCTCTGCGGGCGCTTATGGAAACCTACAGGACCCTACGGAACTGTACGAGACTCTACAGGCCCCTAGGGAACACCACAGGCCCCTACGGAACCCTACACAACCCTCCGGAAACATATGGCACCCTACAAGCTCCTACCAACCCCTGCGGGCACTTACACAACCCTACAGGCCCCTATGGAATACTACCAGCCACTACGGAAACCTATGGCCCCTACGGAACTCTACGGAACCTGACAGAAACACTGTGGGCCCCTACAGGCCCTTGCGGGCACTTGCAGAACTCTGCAGGAACCCACGGAACTTTATGGAACCCTACCAGCCCCTACGGAAGCCTAAAGACCCTTGCAGGCAGTTATGGAACGGTACAGGGCCCTACGGAACTTTACCAGCCACTACGGAACTCTACGGGCCCCTACGGAACCCTGCAGAACCCTCCAGAACCTTACACAATCCCACGGATTCCTACAGACTCCTGCGGGCACTTACTCAACCCTAGAGGCCCCTACGGAACACTGCCAGCCCCTATGGAAGGAACCCCACGGGCCCCTACAGAACACTACTGGCTCCTGCGGTATTCTACAGGCCTCTAGGGAACCTACGAAGCTCTACGGAGCCCTATGGATCCTTACGGAACAGTACGGGCCCCTTCAAACCTCTGCGGGCGCTTATGGAAACCTACAGGACCCTACAGAACTGTACGAGACTCTACAGGCCCCTAGGGAACACCACCGGCCCCTACGGAACCCTACACAACCCTCTGGAAACTTATGGCACCCTACAAGCTCCTACCAACCCCTGCGGGCACTTACACAACCCTACAGGCCCCTACGGAAATCTACGGGACTCCACGGGCCCCTAGGGAAGCCTACAGATTTTGACGGAACCCTACGAGCCCCTCTGGAACCCTACAGAATACTCCAGGACCCGACAGCACTCTACAAGACCCTTAGCAACACAACGGAACCTCACTAAAACCCTATGGGCTCCTACAGAACACTGCAGGTGCCAACGGAACCCTACAGACCCCTACAGAATACTACCAGCCACTACAGAAACCTATGGCCCCTACGGAACTCTACGGAACCTGACAGAAACACTGTGGGCCCCTACAGGCCCTTGCGGGCACTTGCAGAACTCTGCAGGAACCCACGGAACTTTATGGAACCCTACCAGCCCCTACGGAAGCCTAAAGACCCTTGCAGGCAGTTATGGAATGGTACAGGGCCCTACGGAACTTTACCAGCCACTACGGAACTCTACGGGCCCCTACGGAACCCTGCAGAACCCTCCAGAACCTTACACAATCCCACGGATTCCTACAGACTCCTGCGGGCACTTACTCAACCCTAGAGGCCCCTACGGAACACTGCCAGCCCCTATGGAAGGAACCCTACGGGCCCCTACAGAACACTACTGGCTCCTGTGGTACTCTACAGGCCTCTAGGGAACCTACGAAGCTCTACGGAGCCCTATGGATCCTTCCGGAACAGTACGGGCCCCTTCAGACCTCTGCGGGCGCTTATGGAAACCTACAGGACCCTACGGAACTGTACGAAACTCTACAGGCCCCTAGGGAACACCACAGGCCCCTACGGAACCCTACACAACCCTCCGGAAACATATGGCACCCTACAAGCTCCTACCAACCCCTGCGGGCACTTACACAACCCTACAGGCCCCTACGGAATACTACCAGCCACTACGGAAACCTATGGCCCCTACGGAACTCTACGGAACCTGACAGAAACACTGTGGGCCCCTACAGGCCCTTGCGGGCACTTGCAGAACTCTGCAGGAACCCACGGAACTTTATGGAACCCTACCAGCCCCTACGGAAGCCTAAAGACCCTTGCAGGCAGTTACGGAACGGTACAGGGCCCTACGGAACTTTACCAGCCACTACGGAACTCTACGGGCCCCTACGGAACCCTGCAGAACCCTCCAGAACCTTACACAATCCCACGGATTCCTACAGACTCCTGCGGGCACTTACTCAACCCTAGAGGCCCCTACGGAACACTGCCAGCCCCTATGGAAGGAACCCCACGGGCCCCTACAGAACACTACTGGCTCCTGCGGTATTCTACAGGCCTCTAGGGAACCTACGAAGCTCTACGGAGCCCTATGGATCCTTACGGAACAGTACGGGCCCCTTCAAACCTCTGCGGGCGCTTATGGAAACCTACAGGACCCTACGGAACTGTACGAGACTCTACAGGCCCCTAGGGAACACCACCGGCCCCTACGGAACCCTACACAACCCTCTGGAAACTTATGGCACCCTACAAGCTCCTACCAACCCCTGCGGGCACTTACACAACCCTACAGGCCCCTACGGAAATCTACGGGACTCCACGGGCCCCTAGGGAAGCCTACAGATTTTGACGGAACCCTACGAGCCCTCTGGAACCCTACAGAATACTCCAGGACCCGACAGCACTCTACAAGACCCTTAGCAACACAACGGAACCTCACTAAAACCCTATGGGCTCCTACAGAACACTGCAGGTGCCAACGGAACCCTACAGACCCCTACAGAATACTACCAGCCACTACGGAAACCTATGGCCCCTACGGAACTCTACGGAACCTGACAGAAACACTGTGGGCCCCTACAGGCCCTTGCGGGCACTTGCAGAACTCTGCAGGAATCCACAGAACTTTATGGAACCCTACCAGCCCCTACGGAAGCCTAAAGACCCTTGCAGGCAGTTATGGAACGGTACAGGGCCCTACGGAACTTTACCAGCCACTACGGAACTCTACGGGCCCCTACGGAACCCTGCAGAACCCTCCAGAACCTTACACAATCCCACGGATTCCTACAGACTCCTGCGGGCACTTACTCAACCCTAGAGGCCCCTACGGAACACTGCCAGCCCCTATGGAAGGAACCCTACGGGCCCCTACAGAACACTACTGGCTCCTGCGGTACTCTACAGGCCTCTAGGGAACCTACGAAGCTCTACGGAGCCCTATGGATCCTTACGGAACAGTACGGGCTCCTTCAGACCTCTGCGGGCGCTTATGGAAACCTACAGGACCCTACAGAACTGTACGAGACTCTACAGGCCCTTAGGGAACACCACCGGCCCCTACGGAACCCTACACAACCCTCTGGAAACTTATGGCACCCTACAAGCTCCTACCAACCCCTGCGGGCACTTACACAACCCTACAGGCCCCTACGGAAATCTACGGGACTCCACGGGCCCCTAGGGAAGCCTACAGATTTTGACGGAACCCTACGAGCCCCTCTGGAACCCTACAGAATACTCCAGGACCCGACAGCACTCTACAAGACCCTTAGCAACACAACGGAACCTCACTAAAACCCTATGGGCTCCTACAGAACACTGCAGGTGCCAACGGAACCCTACAGACCCCTACAGAATACTACCAGCCACTACGGAAACCTATGGCCCCTACGGAACTCTACGGAACCTGACAGAAACACTGTGCGCCCCTACAGGCCCTTGCGGGCACTTGCAGAACTCTGCAGGAACCCACAGAACTTTATGGAACCCTACCAGCCCCTACGGAAGCCTAAAGACCCTTGCAGGCAGTTATGGAACGGTACAGGGCCCTACGGAACTTTACCAGCCACTACGGAACTCTACGGGCCCCTACGGAACCCTGCAGAACCCTCCAGAACCTTACACAATCCCACGGATTCCTACAGACTCCTGCGGGCACTTACTCAACCCTAGAGGCCCCTACGGAACACTGCCAGCCCCTATGGAAGGAACCCTACAGGCCCCTACAGAACACTACTGGCTCCTGCGGTACTCTACAGGCCTCTAGGGAACCTACGAAGCTCTACGGAGCCCTATGGATCCTTACGGAACAGTACGGGCTCCTTCAGACCTCTGCGGGCGCTTATGGAAACCTACAGGACCCTACAGAACTGTACGAGACTCTACAGGCCCTTAGGGAACACCACCGGCCCCTACGGAACCCTACACAACCCTCTGGAAACTTATGGCACCCTACAAGCTCCTACCAACCCCTGCGGGCACTTACACAACCCTACAGGCCCCTACGGAAATCTACGGGACTCCACGGGCCCCTAGGGAAGCCTACAGATTTTGACGGAACCCTACGAGCCCCTCTGGAACCCTACAGAATACTCCAGGACCCGACAGCACTCTACAAGACCCTTAGCAACACAACGGAACCTCACTAAAACCCTATGGGCTCCTACAGAACACTGCAGGTGCCAACGGAACCCTACAGACCCCTACAGAATACTACCAGCCACTACGGAAACCTATGGCCCCTACGGAACTCTACGGAACCTGACAGAAACACTGTGCGCCCCTACAGGCCCTTGCGGGCACTTGCAGAACTCTGCAGGAACCCACGGAACTTTATGGAACCCTACCAGCCCCTACGGAAGCCTAAAGACCCTTGCAGGCAGTTATGGAACGGTACAGGGCCCTACGGAACTTTACCAGCCACTACGGAACTCTACGGGCCCCTAGGGAACCCTGCAGAACCCTCCGGAAACATATGGCACCCTACAAGCTCCTACCAACCCCTGCGGGCACTTACACAACCCTACAGGCCCCTACGGAATACTACCAGCCACTACGGAAACCTATGGCCCCTACGGAACTCTACGGAACCTGACAGAAACACTGTGGGCCCCTACAGGCCCTTGCGGGCACTTGCAGAACTCTGCAGGAACCCACGGAACTTTATGGAACCCTACCAGCCCCTACGGAAGCCTAAAGACCCTTGCAGGCAGTTATGGAACGGTACAGGGCCCTACGGAACTTTACCAGCCACTACGGAACTCTACGGGCCCCTACGGAACCCTGCAGAACCCTCCAGAACCTTACACAATCCCACGGATTCCTACAGACTCCTGCGGGCACTTACTCAACCCTAGAGGCCCCTACGGAACACTGCCAGCCCCTATGGAAGGAACCCCACGGGCCCCTACAGAACACTACTGGCTCCTGCGGTATTCTACAGGCCTCTGGGGAACCTACGAAGCTCTACGGAGCCCTATGGATCCTTACGGAACAGTACGGGCCCCTTCAAACCTCTGCGGGCGCTTATGGAAACCTACAGGACCCTACGGAACTGTACGAGACTCTACAGGCCCCTAGGGAACACCACCGGCCCCTACGGAACCCTACACAACCCTCCGGAAACTTATGGCACCCTACAAGCTCCTACCAACCCCTGCGGGCACTTACACAACCCTACAGGCCCCTACGGAAATCTACGGGACTCCACGGGCCCCTAGGGAAGCCTACAGATTTTGACGGAACCCTACGAGCCCCTCTGGAACCCTACAGAATACTCCAGGACCCGACAGCACTCTACAAGACCCTTAGCAACACAACGGAACCTCACTAAAACCCTATGGGCTCCTACAGAACACTGCAGGTGCCAACGGAACCCTACAGACCCCTACAGAATACTACCAGCCACTACGGAAACCTATGGCCCCTACGGAACTCTACGGAACCTGACAGAAACACTGTGGGCCCCTACAGGCCCTTGCGGGCACTTGCAGAACTCTGCAGGAACCCACGGAACTTTATGGAACCCTACCAGCCCCTACGGAAGCCTAAAGACCCTTGCAGGCAGTTATGGAACGGTACAGGGCCCTACGGAACTTTACCAGCCACTACGGAACTCTACGGGCCCCTACGGAACCCTGCAGAACCCTCCAGAACCTTACACAATCCCACGGATTCCTACAGACTCCTGCGGGCACTTACTCAACCCTAGAGGCCCCTACGGAACACTGCCAGCCCCTATGGAAGGAACCCCACGGGCCCCTACAGAACACTACTGGCTCCTGCGGTATTCTACAGGCCTCTAGGGAACCTACGAAGCTCTACGGAGCCCTATGGATCCTTACGGAACAGTACGGGCCCCTTCAAACCTCTGCGGGCGCTTATGGAAACCTACAGGACCCTACGGAACTGTACGAGACTCTACAGGCCCCTAGGGAACACCACCGGCCCCTACGGAACCCTACACAACCCTCTGGAAACTTATGGCACCCTACAAGCTCCTACCAACCCCTGCGGGCACTTACACAACCCTACAGGCCCCTACGGAAATCTACGGGACTCCACGGGCCCCTAGGGAAGCCTACAGATTTTGACGGAACCCTACGAGCCCCTCTGGAACCCTACAGAATACTCCAGGACCCGACAGCACTCTACAAGACCCTTAGCAACACAACGGAACCTCACTAAAACCCTATGGGCTCCTACAGAACACTGCAGGTGCCAACGGAACCCTACAGACCCCTACAGAATACTACCAGCCACTACGGAAACCTATGGCCCCTACGGAACTCTACGGAACCTGACAGAAACACTGTGGGCCCCTACAGGCCCTTGCGGGCACTTGCAGAACTCTGCAGGAACCCACGGAACTTTATGGAACCCTACCAGCCCCTACGGAAGCCTAAAGACCCTTGCAGGCAGTTATGGAACGGTACAGGGCCCTACGGAACTTTACCAGCCACTACGGAACTCTACGGGCCCCTACGGAACCCTGCAGAACCCTCCAGAACCTTACACAATCCCACGGATTCCTACAGACTCCTGCGGGCACTTACTCAACCCTAGAGGCCCCTACGGAACACTGCCAGCCCCTATGGAAGGAACCCTACAGGCCCCTACAGAACACTACTGGCTCCTGCGGTACTCTACAGGCCTCTAGGGAACCTACGAAGCTCTACGGAGCCCTATGGATCCTTACGGAACAGTACGGGCTCCTTCAGACCTCTGCGGGCGCTTATGGAAACCTACAGGACCCTACGGAACTGTACGAGACTCTACAGGCCCTTAGGGAACACCACAGGCCCCTACGGAACCCTACACAACCCTCTGGAAACTTATGGCACCCTACAAGCTCCTACCAACCCCTGCGGGCACTTACACAACCCTACAGGCCCCTACGGAAATCTACGGGACTCCACGGGCCCCTAGGGAAGCCTACAGATTTTGACGGAACCCTACGAGCCCCTCTGGAACCCTACAGAATACTCCAGGACCCGACAGCACTCTACAAGACCCTTAGCAACACAACGGAACCTCACTAAAACCCTATGGGCTCCTACAGAACACTGCAGGTGCCAACGGAACCCTACAGACCCCTACAGAATACTACCAGCCACTACGGAAACCTATGGCCCCTGTGGAACTCTACGGAACCTGACAGAAACACTGTGGGCCCCTACAGGCCCTTGCGGGCACTTGCAGAACTCTGCAGGAACCCACGGAACTTTATGGAACCCTACCAGCCCCTACGGAAGCCTAAAGACCCTTGCAGGCAGTTATGGAACGGTACAGGGCCCTACGGAACTTTACCAGCCACTACGGAACTCTACGGGCCCCTAGGGAACCCTGCAGAACCCTCCGGAAACATATGGCACCCTACAAGCTCCTACCAACCCCTGCGGGCACTTACACAACCCTACAGGCCCCTACGGAATACTACCAGCCACTACGGAAACCTATGGCCCCTACGGAACTCTACGGAACCTGACAGAAACACTGTGGGCCCCTACAGGCCCTTGCGGGCACTTGCAGAACTCTGCAGGAACCCACGGAACTTTATGGAACCCTACCAGCACCTACGGAAGCCTAAAGACCCTTGCAGGCAGTTACGGAACGGTACAGGGCCCTACGGAACTTTACCAGCCACTACGGAACTCTACGGGCCCCTACGGAACCCTGCAGAACCCTCCAGAACCTTACACAATCCCACGGATTCCTACAGACTCCTGCGGGCACTTACTCAACCCTAGAGGCCCCTACGGAACACTGCCAGCCCCTATGGAAGGAACCCTACGGGCCCCTACAGAACACTACTGGCTCCTGCGGTATTCTACAGGCCTCTGGGGAACCTACGAAGCTCTACGGAGCCGTATGGATCCTTACGGAACAGTACGGGCCCCTTCAGACCTCTGCGGGCGCTTATGGATACCTACAGGACCCTACAGAACTGTACGAGACTCTACAGGCCCCTAGGGAACACCACAGGCCCCTACGGAACCCTACACAACCCTCCGGAAACATATGGCACCCTACAAGCTCCTACCAACCCCTGCGGGCACTTACACAACCCTACAGGCCCCTATGGAATACTACCAGCCACTACGGAAACCTATGGCCCCTACGGAACTCTACGGAACCTGACAGAAACACTGTGGGCCCCTACAGGCCCTTGCGGGCACTTGCAGAACTCTGCAGGAACCCACGGAACTTTATGGAACCCTACCAGCCCCTACGGAAGCCTAAAGACCCTTGCAGGCAGTTATGGAACGGTACAGGGCCCTACGGAACTTTACCAGCCACTACGGAACTCTACGGGCCCCTACGGAACCCTGCAGAACCCTCCAGAACCTTACACAATCCCACGGATTCCTACAGACTCCTGCGGGCACTTACTCAACCCTAGAGGCCCCTACGGAACACTGCCAGCCCCTATGGAAGGAACCCTACGGGCCCCTACAGAACACTACTGGCTCCTGCGGTACTCTACAGGCCTCTAGGGAACCTACGAAGCTCTACGGAGCCCTATGGATCCTTACGGAACAGTACGGGCTCCTTCAGACCTCTGCGGGCGCTTATGGAAACCTACAGGACCCTACGGAACTGTACGAGACTCTACAGGCCCTTAGGGAACACCACAGGCCCCTACGGAACCCTACACAACCCTCTGGAAACTTATGGCACCCTACAAGCTCCTACCAACCCCTGCGGGCACTTACACAACCCTACAGGCCCCTACGGAAATCTACGGGACTCCACGGGCCCCTAGGGAAGCCTACAGATTTTGACGGAACCCTACGAGCCCCTCTGGAACCCTACAGAATACTCCAGGACCCGACAGCACTCTACAAGACCCTTAGCAACACAACGGAACCTCACTAAAACCCTATGGGCTCCTACAGAACACTGCAGGTGCCAACGGAACCCTACAGACCCCTACAGAATACTACCAGCCACTACGGAAACCTATGGCCCCTACGGAACTCTACGGAACCTGACAGAAACACTGTGGGCCCCTACAGGCCCTTGCGGGCACTTGCAGAACTCTGCAGGAACCCACGGAACTTTATGGAACCCTACCAGCCCCTACGGAAGCCTAAAGACCCTTGCAGGCAGTTATGGAATGGTACAGGGCCCTACGGAACTTTACCAGCCACTACGGAACTCTACGGGCCCCTACGGAACCCTGCAGAACCCTCCAGAACCTTAGAGAATCCCACGGATTCCTACAGACTCCTGCGGGCACTTACTCAACCCTAGAGGCCCCTACGGAACACTGCCAGCCCCTATGGAAGGAACCCTACGGGCCCCTACAGAACACTACTGGCTCCTGTGGTACTCTACAGGCCTCTAGGGAACCTACGAAGCTCTACGGAGCCCTATGGATCCTTCCGGAACAGTACGGGCCCCTTCAGACCTCTGCGGGCGCTTATGGAAACCTACAGGACCCTACGGAACTGTACGAGACTCTACAGGCCCCTAGGGAACACCACAGGCCCCTACGGAACCCTACACAACCCTCCGGAAACATATGGCACCCTACAAGCTCCTACCAACCCCTGCGGGCACTTACACAACCCTACAGGCCCCTACGGAAATCTACGGGACTCTACGGGCCCCTAGGGAAGCCTACAGATTTTGACGGAACCCTACGAGCACCTCTGGAACCCTACAGAATACTCCAGGACCCGACAGCACTCTACAAGACCCTTAGCAACACAACGGAACCTCACTAAAACCCTATGGGCTCCTACAGAACACTGCAGGTGCCAACGGAACCCTACAGACCCCTACAGAATACTACCAGCCACTACGGAAACCTATGGCCCCTACGGAACTCTACGGAACCTGACAGAAACACTGTGGGCCCCTACAGGCCCTTGCGGGCACTTGCAGAACTCTGCAGGAACCCACGGAACTTTATGGAACCCTACCAGCCCCTACGGAAGCCTAAAGACCCTTGCAGGCAGTTACGGAACGGTACAGGGCCCTACGGAACTTTACCAGCCACTACGGAACTCTACGGGCCCCTACGGAACCCTGCAGAACCCTCCAGAACCTTACACAATCCCACGGATTCCTACAGACTCCTGCGGGCACTTACTCAACCCTAGAGGCCCCTACGGAACACTGCCAGCCCCTATGGAAGGAACCCTACGGGCCCCTACAGAACACTACTGGCTCCTGCGGTATTCTACAGGCCTCTAGGGAACCTACGAAGCTCTACGGAGCCCTATGGATCCTTACGGAACAGTACGGGCCCCTTCAGACCTCTGCGGGCGCTTATGGAAACCTACAGGACCCTACGGAACTGTACGAGACTCTACAGGCCCCTAGGGAACACCACAGGCCCCTACGGAACCCTACACAACCCTCCGGAAACATATGGCACCCTACAAGCTCCTACCAACCCCTGAGGGCACTTACACAACCCTACAGGCCCCTACGGAAATCTACGGGACTCTACGGGCCTCTAGGGAACCCTACAGATTTTGACGGAACCCTACAAGCCCCTCTGGAACCCTACAGAATACTCCAGGACCTGACAGCACTCTACAAGACCCTTAGCAACACAACGGAACCTCACTAAAACCCTATGGGCTCCTACAGAACACTGCAGGTGCCTACGGAACCCTACAGACCCCTACGGAACCCTACAGACCCCTACGGAACCCTACAGACCCCTACGGAATACTACCAGCCACTACGGAAACCTATGGCCCCTACGGAACTCTACGGAACCTGACAGAAACACTGTGGGCCCCTACAGGCCCTTACGGGCACTTGCAGAACTCTGCAGGAACCCACGGAACTTTATGGAACCCTACCAGCCCCTATGGAAGCCTAAAGACCCTTGCAGGCAGTTATGGAACGGTACAGGGCCCTACGGAACTTTACCAGCCACTACGGAACTCTACGGGCCCCTACGGAACCCTGCAGAACCCTCCGGAACCTTACAGAATACCACGGATTCCTACAGACTCCTGCGGGTACTTACTCAACCCTAGAGGCCCCTACGGAACACTGCCAGCCCCTATGGAAGGAAACCCACGGGCCCCTACAGAACACTACTGGCTCCTGCGGTATTCTACAGGCCTCTAGGGAACCTAAATAGCTTTACGGAGCCCTATGGATCCTTACGGAACAGTACGGGCCCTTTCAGACCTCTCCGGGCGCTTATGGAAACCTACAGGACCCTACGGAACTGTACGAGACTCTACAGGCCCCTAGGGAACACCACAGGCCCCTACAGAAGCCTACACAACCCTCTGGAAACTTATGGCACCCTACAAGCTCCTACCAAACCCTGCGGGCACTTACACAACCCTACAGGCCCCTACGGAATACTACCAGCCACTATGGAAACCTATGGCCCCTACGGAACTCTACGGACCCTGACAGAAACACTGTGGGCCCCTACAGGCCCTTGCGGGCACTTGCAGAACTCTGCAGGAACCCACGGAACTTTATGGAACCCTACCAGCCCCTACGGAAGCCTAAAGACCCTTGCAGGCAGTTACGGAACGGTACAGGGCCCTACGGAACTTTACCAGCCACTACGGAACTCTACGGGCCCCTACGGAACCCTGCAGAACCCTCCAGAACCTTACACAATCCCACGGATTCCTACAGACTCCTGCGGGCACTTACTCAACCCTAGAGGCCCCTACGGAACACTGCCAGCCCCTATGGAAGGAACCCTACGGGCCCCTACAGAACACTACTGGCTCCTGCGGT
Source organism: Numenius arquata (assembly GCF_964106895.1). Lineage (NCBI taxonomy): Eukaryota > Metazoa > Chordata > Aves > Charadriiformes > Scolopacidae > Numenius > Numenius arquata. The sequence goes on along the minus strand of NW_027414299.1, from coordinate 21,696 downwards.
ACTCTACAGGCCTCTAGGGAACCTACGAAGCTCTACGGAGCCCTATGGATCCTTACGGAACAGTACGGGCCCCTTCAGACCTCTGCGGGCGCTTATGGAAACCTACAGGACCCTACGGAACTGTACGAGACTCTACAGGCCCCTGGGGAACACTACAGGCCCCTACGGAACCGTACGAGACTCTACAGGCCCCTAGGGAACACCACAGGCCCCTACGGAACCCTACACAACCCTCCGGAAACATATGGCACCCTACAAGCTCCTACCAACCCCTGCGGGCACTTACACAACCCTACAGGCCCCTACGGAAATCTACGGGACTCTACGGGCCCCTAGGGAACCCTACAGATTTTGACGGCACCCTACAAGCCCCTCTGGAACCCTACAGAATACTCCAGGACCCGACAGCACTCTACAAGACCCTTAGCAACACAACGGAACCTCACTAAAACCCTATGGGCTCCTACAGAACACTGCAGGTGCCTACGGAACCCTACAGACCCCTACGGAATACTACCAGCCGCTACGGAAACCTATGGCCCCTACGGAACTCTACGGAACCTGACAGAAACACTGTGGGCCCCTACAGACCCTTGCGGGCACTTGCAGAACTCTGCAGGAACCCACGGAACTTTATGGAACCCTACCAGCCCCTACGGAAGCCTAAAGACCCTTGCAGGCAGTTATGGAACGGTACAGGGCCCTACGGAACTTTACCAGCCACTACGGAACTCTACGGGCCCCTACGGAACCCTGCAGAACCCTCCAGAACCTTACACAATCCCACGGATTCCTACAGACTCCTGCGGGCACTTACTCAACCCTAGAGGCCCCTACGGAACACTGCCAGCCCCTATGGAAGGAACCCTACGGGCCCCTACAGAACACTACTGGCTCCTGCGGTACTCTACAGGCCTCTAGGGAACCTACGAAGCTCTACGGAGCCCTATGGATCCTTACGGAACAGTACGGGCCCCTTCAAACCTCTGCGGGCGCTTATGGAAACCTACAGGACCCTACGGAACTGTACGAGACTCTACAGACCCCTACGGAACACTACAGGCCCCTACGGAACCGTACGAGACTCTACAGGCCCCTAGGGAACACCACCAGCCCCTACGGAACCCTACACAACCCTCCGGAAACATATGGCACCCTACAAGCTCCTACCAACCCCTGCGGGCACTTACACAACCCTACAGGCCCCTACGGAAATCTACGGGACTCTACGGGCCCCTAGGGAAGCCTACAGATTTTGACGGAACCCTACAAGCCCCTCTGGAACCCTACAGAATACTCCAGGACCCGACAGCACTCTACAAGACCCTTAGCAACACAACGGAACCTCACTAAAACCCTATGGGCTCCTACAGAACACTGCAGGTGCCTACGGAACCCTACAGACCCCTACGGAATACTACCAGCCGCTATGGAAACCTATGGCCCCTAGGGAACTCTACGGAACCTGACAGAAACACTGTGGGCCCCTACAGGCCCTTGCGGGCACTTGCAGAACTCTGCAGGAACCCACGGAACTTTATGGAACCCTACCAGCCCCTACGGAAGCCTAAAGACCCTTGCAGGCAGTTATGGAACGGTACAGGGCCCTACGGAACTTTACCAGCCACTACGGAACTCTACGGGCCCCTACGGAACCCTGCAGAACCCTCCAGAACCTTACAGAATCCCACGGATTCCTACAGACTCCTGCGGGTACTTACTCAACCCTAGAGGCCCCTACGGAACACTGCCAGCCCCTATGGAAGGAACACTACGGGCCCCTACTGAACACTACTGGCTCCTGCGGTACTCTACAGGCCTCTAGGGAACCTACGAAGCTCTACGGAGCCCTATGGATCCTTACGGAACAGTACGGGCCCCTTCAGACCTCTGCGGGCGCTTATGGAAACCTACAGGACCCTACGGAACTGTACGAGACTCTACAGGCCCCTAGGGAACACCACAGGCCCCTACGGAACCCTACACAACCCTCCGGAAACATATGGCACCCTACAAGCTCCTACCAACCCCTGCGGGCACTTACACAACCCTACAGGCCCCTACGGAATACTACCAGCCACTACGGAAACCTATGGCCCCTACGGAACTCTTCGGAACCTGACAGAAACACTGTGGGCCCCTACAGGCCCTTGCGGGCACTTGCAGAACTCTGCAGGAACCCACGGAACTTTATGGAACCCTACCAGCCCCTACGGAAGCCTAAAGACCCTTGCAGGCAGTTATGGAACGGTACAGGGCCCTACGGAACTTTACCAGCCACTACGGAACTCTACGGGCCCCTACGGAATCCTGCAGAACCCTCCGGAACCTTACAGAATCCCACGGATTCCTACAGACTCCTGCGGGTACTTACTCAACCCTAGAGGCCCCTACGGAACACTGCCAGCCCCTATGGAAGGAACCCCACGGGCCCCTACAGAACACTACTGGCTCCTGCGGTATTCTACAGGCCTCTAGGGAACTTAAATAGCTTTACGGAGCCCTATGGATCCTTACGGAACAGTACGGGCCCCTTCAGACCTCTCCGGGCGCTTATGGAAACCTACAGGACCCTACGGAACTGTACGAGACTCTACAGGCCCCTAGGGAACACCACAGGCCCCTACAGAAGCCTACACAACCCTCTGGAAACTTATGGCACCCTACAAGCTCCTACCAACCCCTGCGGGCACTTACACAACCCTACAGGCCCCTACGGAATACTACCAGCCACTACGGAAACCTATGGCCCCTACGGAACTCTACGGAACCTGACAGAAACACTGTGGGCCCCTACAGGCCCTTGCGGGCACTTGCAGAACTCTGCAGGAACCCACGGAACTTTATGGAACCCTACCAGCCCCTACGGAAGCCTAAAGACCCTTGCAGGCAGTTACGGAACGGTACAGGGCCCTACGGAACTTTACCAGCCACTACGGAACTCTACGGGCCCCTACGGAACCCTGCAGAACCCTCCAGAACCTTACACAATCCCACGGATTCCTACAGACTCCTGCGGGCACTTACTCAACCCTAGAGGCCCCTACGGAACACTGCCAGCCCCTATGGAAGGAACCCTACGGGCCCCTACAGAACACTACTGGCTCCTGCGGTATTCTACAGGCCTCTAGGGAACCTACGAAGCTCTACGGAGCCCTATGGATCCTTACGGAACAGTACGGGCCCCTTCAGACCTCTGCGGGCGCTTATGGAAACCTACAGGACCCTACAGAACTGTACGAGACTCTACAGGCCCTTAGGGAACACCACAGGCCCCTACGGAACCCTACACAACCCTCCAGAAACATATGGCACCCTACAAGCTCCTACCAAACCCTGCGGGCACTTACACAACCCTACAGGCCCCTACGGAATACTACCAGCCACTATGGAAACCTATGGCCCCTACGGAACTCTACGGAACCTGACAGAAACACTGTGGGCCCCTACAGGCCCTTGCGGGCACTTGCAGAACTCTGCAGGAACCCACGGAACTTTATGGAACCCTACCAGCCCCTACGGAAGCCTAAAGACCCTTGCAGGCAGTTATGGAACGGTACAGGGCCCTACGGAACTTTACCAGCCACTACGGAACTCTACGGGCCCCTAGGGAACCCTGCAGAACCCTCCAGAACCTTACACAATCCCACGGATTCCTACAGACTCCTGCAGGCACTTACTCAACCCTAGAGGCCCCTACGGAACACTGCCAGCCCCTATGGAAGGAACCCCACGGGCCCCTACAGAACACTACTGGCTCCTGCGGTATTCTACAGGCCTCTAGGGAACCTAAATAGCTTTACGGAGCCCTATGGATCCTTACGGAACAGTACGGGCCCCTTCAGACCTCTCCGGGCGCTTATGGAAACCTACAGGACCCTACGGAACTGTACGAGACTCTACAGGCCCCTAGGGAACACCACAGGCCCCTACAGAAGTCTACACAACCCTCTGGAAACTTATGGCACCCTACAAGCTCCTACCAACCCCTGCGGGCACTTACACAACCCTACAGGCCCCTACGGAATACTACCAGCCACTACAGAAACCTATGGCCCCTACGGAACTCTACGGACCCTGACAGAAACACTGTGGGCCCCTACAGGCCCTTGCGGGCACTTGCAGAACTCTGCAGGAACCCACGGAATTTTATGGAACCCTACCAGCCCCTACGGAAGCCTAAAGACCCTTGCAGGCAGTTACGGAACGGTACAGGGCCCTACGGAACTTTACCAGCCACTACGGAACTCTACGGGCCCCTACGGAACCCTGCAGAACCCTCCAGAACCTTACACAATCCCACGGATTCCTACAGACTCCTGCAGGTACTTACTCAACCCTAGAGGCCCCTACGGAACACTGCCAGCCCCTATGGAAGGAACCCTACGGGCCCCTACAGAACACTACTGGCTCCTGCGGTACTCTACAGGCCTCTAGGGAACCTACGAAGCTCTACGGAGCCCTATGGATCCTTACGGAACAGTACGGGCCCCTTCAGACCTCTGCGGGCGCTTATGGAAACCTACAGGACCCTACGGAACTGTACGAGACTCTACAGGCCCCTGGGGAACACTACAGGCCCCTACGGAACCGTACGAGACTCTACAGGCCCCTAGGGAACACCACCGGCCCCTACGAACCCTACACAACCCTCCGGAAACATATGGCACCCTACAAGCTCCTACCAACCCCTGCGGGCACTTACACAACCCTACAGGCCCCTACGGAAATCTACGGGACTCTACGGGCCCCTAGGGAACCCTACAGATTTTGACGGCACCCTACAAGCCCCTCTGGAACCCTACAGAATACTCCAGGACCCGACAGCACTCTACAAGACCCTTAGCAACACAACGGAACCTCACTAAAACCCTATGGGCTCCTACAGAACACTGCAGGTGCCTACAGAACCCTACAGACCCCTACGGAATACTACCAGCCGCTATGGAAACCTATGGCCCCTACGGAACTCTACGGAACCTGACAGAAACACTGTGGGCCCCTACAGGCCCTTGCGGGCACTTGCAGAACTCTGCAGGAACCCACGGAACTTTATGGAACCCTACCAGCCCCTACGGAAGCCTAAAGACCCTTGCAGGCAGTTACGGAACGGTACAGGGCCCTACGGAACTTTACCAGCCACTACGGAACTCTACGGGCCCCTACGGAACCCTGCAGAACCCTCCAGAACCTTACACAATCCCACGGATTCCTACAGACTCCTGCGGGCACTTACTCAACCCTAGAGGCCCCTACGGAACACTGCCAGCCCCTATGGAAGGAACCCCACGGGCCCCTACAGAACACTACTGGCTCCTGCGGTACTCTACAGGCCTCTAGGGAACCTACGAAGCTCTACGGAGCCCTATGGATCCTTACGGAACAGTACGGGCCCCTTCAGACCTCTGCGGGCGCTTATGGAAACCTACAGGACCCTACAGAACTGTACGAGACTCTACAGGCCCTTAGGGAACACCACAGGCCCCTACGGAACCCTACACAACCCTCCGGAAACATATGGCACCCTACAAGCTCCTACCAAACCCTGCGGGCACTTACACAACCCTACAGGCCCCTACGGAATACTACCAGCCACTACGGAAACCTATGGCCCCTACGGAACTCTACGGAACCTGACAGAAACACTGTGGGCCCCTACAGGCCCTTGCGGGCACTTGCAGAACTCTGCAGGAACCCACGGAACTTTATGGAACCCTACCAGCCCCTACGGAAGCCTAAAGACCCTTGCAGGCAGTTATGGAACGGTACAGGGCCCTACGGAACTTTACCAGCCACTATGGAACTCTACGGGCCCCTACGGAACCCTGCAGAACCCTCCAGAACCTTACACAATCCCACGGATTCCTACAGACTCCTGCGGGCACTTACTCAACCCTAGAGGCCCCTACGGAACACTGCCAGCCCCTATGGAAGGAACCCTACGGGCCCCTACAGAACACTACTGGCTCCTGCGGTATTCTACAGGCCTCTAGGGAACCTACAAAGCTCTACGGAGCCCTATGGATCCTTACGGAACAGTACGGGCCCCTTCAGACCTCTGCGGGCGCTTATGGAAACCTACAGGACCCTACGGAACTGTACGAGACTCTACAGGCCCCTAGGGAACACCACAGGCCCCTACGGAACCCTACACAACCCTCCGGAAACATATGGCACCCTACAAGCTCCTACCAACCCCTGCGGGCACTTACACAACCCTACAGGCCCCTACGGAATACTACCAGCCACTACGGAAACCTATGGCCCCTACGGAACTCTACGGAACCTGACAGAAACACTGTGGGCCCCTACAGGCCCTTGCGGGCACTTGCAGAACTCTGCAGGAACCCACGGAACTTTATGGAACCCTACCAGCCCCTACGGAAGCCTAAAGACCCTTGCAGGCAGTTATGGAACGGTACAGGGCCCTACGGAACTTTACCAGCCACTACGGAACTCTACGGGCCCCTACGGAATCCTGCAGAACCCTCCGGAACCTTACAGAATACCACGGATTCCTACAGACTCCTGCGGGTACTTACTCAACCCTAGAGGCCCCTACGGAACACTGCCAGCCCCTATGGAAGGAACCCCACGGGCCCCTACAGAACACTACTGGCTCCTGCGGTATTCTACAGGCCTCTAGGGAACCTAAATAGCTTTACGGAGCCCTATGGATCCTTACGGAACAGTACGGGCCCCTTCAGACCTCTGCGGGCGCTTATGGAAACCTACAGGACCCTACGGAACTGTACGAGACTCTACAGGCCCCTAGGGAACACCACAGGCCCCTACAGAAGCCTACACAACCCTCTGGAAACTTATGGCACCCTACAAGCTCCTACCAACCCCTGCGGGCACTTACACAACCCTACAGGCCCCTACGGAATACTACCAGCCACTACAGAAACCTATGGCCCCTACGGAACTCTACGGACCCTGACAGAAACACTGTGGGCCCCTACAGGCCCTTGCGGGCACTTGCAGAACTCTGCAGGAACCCACGGAACTTTATGGAACCCTACCAGCCCCTACGGAAGCCTAAAGACCCTTGCAGGCAGTTACGGAACGGTACAGGGCCCTAGGGAACTTTACCAGCCACTACGGAACTCTACGGGCCCCTACGGAACCCTGCAGAACCCTCCAGAACCTTACACAATCCCACGGATTCCTACAGACTCCTGCGGGCACTTACTCAACCCTAGAGGCCCCTACGGAACACTGCCAGCCCCTATGGAAGGAACCCTATGGGACCCTACAAAACACTACTACCTCCTGCGGTATTCTACAGGCCTCTAGGGAACCTACAAAGCTCTACGGAGCCCTATGGATCCTTACGGAACAGTACGGGCCCCTTCAGACCTCTGCGGGCGCTTATGGAAACCTACAGGACCCTACGGAACTGTACGAGACTCTACAGGCCCCTGGGGAACACTACAGGCCCCTACGGAACCGTACGAGACTCTACAGGCCCCTAGGGAACACCACCGGCCCCTACGGAACCCTACACAACCCTCCGGAAACATATGGCACCCTACAAGCTCCTACCAACCCCTGAGGGCACTTACACAACCCTACAGGCCCCTACGGAAATCTACGGGACTCTACGGGCCCCTAGGGAAGCCTACAGATTTTGACGGAACCCTACGAGCCCCTCTGGAACACTACAGAATACTCCAGGACCCGACAGCACTCTACAAGACCCTTAGCAACACAACGGAACCTCACTAAAACCCTATGGGCTCCTACAGAACACTGCAGGTGCCTACGGAACCCTACAGACCCCTACGGAATACTACCAGCCGCTACGGAAACCTATGGCCCCTAGGGAACTCTACGGAACCTGACAGAAACACTGTGGGCCCCTACAGGCCCTTGCGGGCACTTGCAGAACTCTGCAGGAACCCACGGAACTTTATGGAACCCTACCAGCCCCTACGGAAGCCTAAAGACCCTTGCAGGCAGTTATGGAACGGTACAGGGCCCTACGGAACTTTACCAGCCACTATGGAACTCTACGGGCCCCTACGGAACCCTGCAGAACCCTCCAGAACCTTACACAATCCCACGGATTCCTACAGACTCCTGCGGGCACTTACTCAACCCTAGAGGCCCCTACGGAACACTGCCAGCCCCTATGGAAGGAACCCTACGGGCCCCTACAGAACACTACTGGCTCCTGCGGTATTCTACAGGCCTCTAGGGAACCTACAAAGCTCTACGGAGCCCTATGGATCCTTACGGAACAGTACGGGCCCCTTCAGACCTCTGCGGGCGCTTATGGAAACCTACAGGACCCTACGGAACTGTACGAGACTCTACAGGCCCCTAGGGAACACCACAGGCCCCTACGGAACCCTACACAACCCTCCGGAAACATATGGCACCCTACAAGCTCCTACCAACCCCTGCGGGCACTTACACAACCCTACAGGCCCCTACGGAATACTACCAGCCACTACGGAAACCTATGGCCCCTACGGAACTCTACGGAACCTGACAGAAACACTGTGGGCCCCTACAGGCCCTTGCGGGCACTTGCAGAACTCTGCAGGAACCCACGGAACTTTATGGAACCCTACCAGCCCCTACGGAAGCCTAAAGACCCTTGCAGGCAGTTATGGAACGGTACAGGGCCCTACGGAACTTTACCAGCCACTACGGAACTCTACGGGCCCCTACGGAATCCTGCAGAACCCTCCGGAACCTTACAGAATACCACGGATTCCTACAGACTCCTGCGGGTACTTACTCAACCCTAGAGGCCCCTACGGAACACTGCCAGCCCCTATGGAAGGAACCCCACGGGCCCCTACAGAACACTACTGGCTCCTGCGGTATTCTACAGGCCTCTAGGGAACCTAAATAGCTTTACGGAGCCCTATGGATCCTTACGGAACAGTACGGGCCCCTTCAGACCTCTGCGGGCGCTTATGGAAACCTACAGGACCCTACGGAACTGTACGAGACTCTACAGGCCCCTAGGGAACACCACAGGCCCCTACAGAAGCCTACACAACCCTCTGGAAACTTATGGCACCCTACAAGCTCCTACCAACCCCTGCGGGCACTTACACAACCCTACAGGCCCCTACGGAATACTACCAGCCACTACAGAAACCTATGGCCCCTACGGAACTCTACGGACCCTGACAGAAACACTGTGGGCCCCTACAGGCCCTTGCGGGCACTTGCAGAACTCTGCAGGAACCCACGGAACTTTATGGAACCCTACCAGCCCCTACGGAAGCCTAAAGACCCTTGCAGGCAGTTACGGAACGGTACAGGGCCCTAGGGAACTTTACCAGCCACTACGGAACTCTACGGGCCCCTACGGAACCCTGCAGAACCCTCCAGAACCTTACACAATCCCACGGATTCCTACAGACTCCTGCGGGCACTTACTCAACCCTAGAGGCCCCTACGGAACACTGCCAGCCCCTATGGAAGGAACCCTATGGGACCCTACAAAACACTACTACCTCCTGCGGTATTCTACAGGCCTCTAGGGAACCTACAAAGCTCTACGGAGCCCTATGGATCCTTACGGAACAGTACGGGCCCCTTCAGACCTCTGCGGGCGCTTATGGAAACCTACAGGACCCTACGGAACTGTACGAGACTCTACAGGCCCCTGGGGAACACTACAGGCCCCTACGGAACCGTACGAGACTCTACAGGCCCCTAGGGAACACCACCGGCCCCTACGGAACCCTACACAACCCTCCGGAAACATATGGCACCCTACAAGCTCCTACCAACCCCTGAGGGCACTTACACAACCCTACAGGCCCCTACGGAAATCTACGGGACTCTACGGGCCCCTAGGGAAGCCTACAGATTTTGACGGAACCCTACGAGCCCCTCTGGAACACTACAGAATACTCCAGGACCCGACAGCACTCTACAAGACCCTTAGCAACACAACGGAACCTCACTAAAACCCTATGGGCTCCTACAGAACACTGCAGGTGCCTACGGAACCCTACAGACCCCTACGGAATACTACCAGCCGCTACGGAAACCTATGGCCCCTAGGGAACTCTACGGAACCTGACAGAAACACTGTGGGCCCCTACAGGCCCTTGCGGGCACTTGCAGAACTCTGCAGGAACCCACGGAACTTTATGGAACCCTACCAGCCCCTACGGAAGCCTAAAGACCCTTGCAGGCAGTTACGGAACGGTACAGGGCCCTACGGAACTTTACCAGCCACTACGGAACTCTACGGGCCCCTACGGAACCCTGCAGAACCCTCCAGAACCTTACACAATCCCACGGATTCCTACAGACTCCTGCGGGCACTTACTCAACCCTAGAGGCCCCTACGGAACACTGCCAGCCCCTATGGAAGGAACCCTACGGGCCCCTACAGAACACTACTGGCTCCTGCGGTACTCTACAGGCCTCTAGGGAACCTACGAAGCTCTACGGAGCCCTATGGATCCTTACGGAACAGTACGGGCCCCTTCAAACCTCTGCGGGCGCTTATGGAAACCTACAGGACCCTACGGAACTGTACGAGACTCTACAGGCCCCTGGGGAACACTACAGGCCCCTACGGAACCGTACGAGACTCTACAGGCCCCTAGGGAACACCACCGGCCCCTACGGAACCCTACACAACCCTCCGGAAACATATGGCACCCTACAAGCTCCTACCAACCCCTGCGGGCACTTACACAACCCTACAGGCCCCTACGGAAATCTACGGGACTCTACGGGCCCCTAGGGAAGCCTACAGATTTTGACGGAACCCTACGAGCCCCTCTGGAACACTACAGAATACTCCAGGACCCGACAGCACTCTACAAGACCCTTAGCAACACAACGGAACCTCACTAAAACCCTATGGGCTCCTACAGAACACTGCAGGTGCCTACGGAACCCTACAGACCCCTACGGAATACTACCAGCCGCTATGGAAACCTATGGCCCCTACGGAACTCTACGGAACCTGACAGAAACACTGTGGGCCCCTACAGGCCCTTGCGGGCACTTGCAGAACTCTGCAGGAACCCACGGAACTTTATGGAACCCTACCAGCCCCTACGGAAGCCTAAAGACCCTTGCAGGCAGTTACGGAACGGTACAGGGCCCTACGGAACTTTACCAGCCACTACGGAACTCTACGGGCCCCTACGGAACCCTGCAGAACCCTCCAGAACCTTACACAATCCCACGGATTCCTACAGACTCCTGCGGGTACTTACTCAACCCTAGAGGCCCCTACGGAACACTGCCAGCCCCTATGGAAGGAACCCTACGGGCCCCTACAGAACACTACTACCTCCTGCGGTATTCTACAGGCCTCTAGGGAACCTACGAAGCTCTACGGAGCCCTATGGATCCTTACGGAACAGTACGGGCCCCTTCAGACCTCTGCGGGCGCTTATGGAAACCTACAGGACCCTACGGAACTGTACGAGACTCTACAGGCCCCTAGGGAACACCACCGGCCCCTACGGAACCCTACACAACCCTCCGGAAACATATGGCACCCTACAAGCTCCTACCAACCCCTGCGGGCACTTACACAACCCTACAGGCCCCTACGGAAATCTACGGGACTCTACGGGCCCCTAGGGAAGACTACAGATTTTGACGGAACCCTGCGAGCCCCTCTGGAACCCTACAGAATACTCCAGGACCCGACAGCACTCTACAAGACCCTTAGCAACACAACGGAACCTCACTAAACCCTATGGGCTCCTACAGAACACTGCAGGTGCCTACGGAACCCTACAGACCCCTACGGAATACTACCAGCCACTACGGAAACCTATGGCCCCTATGGAACTCTACGGAACCTGACAGAAACACTGTGGGCCCCTACAGGCCCTTGCGGGCACTTGCAGAACTCTGCAGGAACCCACGGAACTTTATGGAACCCTACCAGCCCCTACGGAAGCCTAAAGACCCTTGCAGGCAGTTACGGAACGGTACAGGGCCCTAGGGAACTTTACCAGCCACTACGGAACTCTACGGGCCCCTACGGAACCCTGCAGAACCCTCCAGAACCTTACACAATCCCACGGATTCCTACAGACTCCTGCGGGCACTTACTCAACCCTAGAGGCCCCTACGGAACACTGCCAGCCCCTATGGAAGGAACCCTACGGGACCCTACAAAACACTACTACCTCCTGCGGTATTCTACAGGCATCTAGGGAACCTACGAAGCTCTACGGAGCCCTATGGATCCTTACGGAACAGTACGGGCCCCTTCAAACCTCTGCGGGCGCTTATGGAAACCTACAGGACCCTACGGAACTGTACGAGACTCTACAGGCCCCTGGGGAACACTACAGGACCCTACGGAACCGTACGAGACTCTACAGGCCCCTAGGGAACACCACCGGCCCCTACGGAACCCTACACAACCCTCCGGAAACATATGGCACCCTACAAGCTCCTACCAACCCCTGCGGGCACTTACACAACCCTACAGGCCCCTACGGAAATCTACGGGACTCCACGGGCCCCTAGGGAAGCCTACAGATTTTGACGGAACCCTACAAGCCCCTCTGGAACCCTACAGAATACTCCAGGACCCGACAGCACTCTACAAGACCCTTAGCAACACAACGGAACCTCACTAAAACCCTATGGGCTCCTACAGAACACTGCAGGTGCCTACGGAACCCTACAGACCCCTACGGAATACTACCAGCCGCTATGGAAACCTATGGCCCCTAGGGAACTCTACGGAACCTGACAGAAACACTGTGGGCCACTACAGGCCCTTGCGGGCACTTGCAGAACTCTGCAGGAACCCACGGAACTTTATGGAACCCTACCAGCCCCTACGGAAGCCTAAAGACCCTTGCAGGCAGTTACGGAACGGTACAGGGCCCTACGGAACTTTACCAGCCACTACGGAACTCTACGGGCCCCTACGGAACCCTGCAGAACCCTCCAGAACCTTACACAATCCCACGGATTCCTACAGACTCCTGCGGGCACTTACTCAACCCTAGAGGCCCCTACGGAACACTGCCAGCCCCTATGGAAGGAACCCTACGGGACCCTACAAAACACTACTACCTCCTGCGGTATTCTACAGGCATCTAGGGAACCTACGAAGCTCTACGGAGCCCTATGGATCCTTACGGAACAGTACGGGCCCCTTCAAACCTCTGCAGGCGCTTATGGAAACCTACAGGACCCTACGGAACTGTATGAGACTCTACAGGCCCCTGGGGAACACTACAGGCCCCTACGGAACCGTACGAGACTCTACAGGCCCCTAGGGAACACCACCGGCCCCTACGGAACCCTACACAACCCTCCGGAAACATATGGCACCCTACAAGCTCCTACCAACCCCTGCGGGCACTTACACAACCCTACAGGCCCCTACGGAAATCTACGGGACTCTACGGGCCCCTAGGGAAGCCTACAGATTTTGACGGAACCCTACAAGCCCCTCTGGAACCCTACAGAATACTCCAGGACCCGACAGCACTCTACAAGACCCTTAGCAACACAACGGAACCTCACTAAAACCCTATGGGCTCCTACAGAACACTGCAGGTGCCTACGGAACCCTACAGACCCCTACGGAATACTACCAGCCGCTATGGAAACCTATGGCCCCTACGGAACTCTACGGAACCTGACAGAAACACTGTGGGCCCCTACAGGCCCTTGCGGGCACTTGCAGAACTCTGCAGGAACCCACGGAACTTTATGGAACCCTACCAGCCCCTACGGAAGCCTAAAGACCCTTGCAGGCAGTTATGGAATGGTACAGGGCCCTACGGAACTTTACCAGCCACTACGGAACTCTACGGGCCCCTACGGAACCCTGCAGAACCCTCCAGAACCTTACACAATCCCACGGATTCCTACAGACTCCTGCGGGCACTTACTCAACCCTAGAGGCCCCTACGGAACACTGCCAGCCCCTATGGAAGGAACCCTACGGGCCCCTACAGAACACTACTGGCTCCTGCGGTACTCTACAGGCCTCTAGGGAACCTACGAAGCTCTACGGAGCCCTATGGATCCTTACGGAACAGTACGGGCCCCTTCAGACCTCTGCGGGCGCTTATGGAAACCTACAGGACCCTACGGAACTGTACGAGACTCTACAGGCCCTTAGGGAACACCACCGGCCCCTACGGAGCCCTACACAACCCTCTGGAAACTTATGGCACCCTACAAGCTCCTACCAACCCCTGCGGGCACTTACACAACCCTACAGGCCCCTACGGAAATCTACGGGACTCTACGGGCCCCTAGGGAAGCCTACAGATTTTGACGGAACCCTACGAGCCCCTCTGGAACCCTACAGAATACTCCAGGACCCGACAGCACTCTACAAGACCCTTAGCAACACAACGGAACCTCACTAAAACCCTATGGGCTCCTACAGAACACTGCAGGTGCCTACGGAACCCTACAGACCCCTACGGAATACTACCAGCCGCTATGGAAACCTATGGCCCCTACGGAACTCTACGGAACCTGACAGAAACACTGTGGGCCCCTACAGGCCCTTGCGGGCACTTGCAGAACTCTGCAGGAACCCACGGAACTTTATGGAACCCTACCAGCCCCTACCGAAGCCTAAAGACCCTTGCAGGCAGTTACGGAACGGTACAGGGCCCTACGGAACTTTACCAGCCACTACGCAACTCTACAGGCCCCTACGGAACCCTGCAGAACCCTCCAGAACCTTACACAATCCCACGGATTCCTACAGACTCCTGCGGGCACTTACTCAACCCTAGAGGCCCCTACGGAACACTGCCAGCCCCTATGGAAGGAACCTTACAGACCCCTACAGAACACTACTGGCTCCTGCGGTACTCTACAGGCCTCTAGGGAACCTACGAAGCTCTACGGAGCCCTATGGATCCTTACGGAACAGTACGGGCCCCTTCAGACCTCTGCGGGCGCTTATGGAAACCTACAGGACCCTACGGAACTGTACGAGACTCTACAGGCCCCTAGGGAACACCACAGGCCCCTACGGAACCCTACACAACCCTCCGGAAACATATGGCACCCTACAAGCTCCTACCAACCACTGAGGGCACTTACACAACCCTACAGGCCCCTACGGAAATCTACGGGACTCTACGGGCCCCTAGGGAACCCTACAGATTTTGACGGAACCCTACGAGCCCCTCTGGAACCCTACAGAATACTCCAGGACCTGACAGCACTCTACAAGACCCTTAGCAACACAACGGAACCTCACTAAAACCCTATGGGCTCCTACAGAACACTGCAGGTGCCTACGGAACCCTACAGACCCCTACGGAATACTACCAGCCGCTACGGAAACCTATGGCCCGTATGGAACTCTACGAAGCCTGACAGAAACACTGTGGGCCCCTACAGACCCTTGCGGGCACTTGCAGAACTCTGCAGGAACCCACGGAACTTTATGGAACCCTACCAGCCCCTACGGAAGCCTAAAGACCCTTGCAGGCAGTTACGGAACGGTACAGGGCCCTACGGAACTTTACCAGCCACTACGGAACTCTACGGGCCCCTACGGAACCCTGCAGAACCCTCCAGAACCTTACACAATCCCACGGATTCCTACAGACTCCTGCGGGCACTTACTCAACCCTAGAGGCCCCTACGGAACACTGCCAGCCCCTATGGAAGGAACCCTATGGGACCCTACAAAACACTACTACCTCCTGCGGTATTCTACAGGCCTCTAGGGAACCTACGAAGCTCTACGGAGCCCTATGGATCCTTACGGAACAGTACGGGCCCCTTCAAACCTCTGCGGGCGCTTATGGAAACCTACAGGACCCTACGGAACTGTACGAGACTCTACAGGCCCCTGGGGAACACCACCGGCCCCTACGGAACCCTACACAACCCTCTGGAAACTTATGGCACCCTACAAGCTCCTACCAACCCCTGCGGGCACTTACACAACCCTACAGGCCCCTACGGAAATCTACGGGACTCTACGGGCCTCTAGGGAACCCTACAGATTTTGACGGAACCCTACAAGCCCCTCTGGAACCCTACAGAATACTCCAGGACCCGACAGCACTCTACAAGACCCTTAGCAACACAACGGAACCTCACTAAAACCCTATGGGCTCCTACAGAACACTGCAGGTGCCTACGGAACCCTACAGACCCCTACGGAATACTACCAGCCGCTATGGAAACCTATGGCCCCTACGGAACTCTACGGAACCTGACAGAAACACTGTGGGCCCCTACAGGCCCTTGCGGGCACTTGCAGAACTCTGCAGGAACCCACGGAACTTTATGGAACCCTACCAGCCCCTACGGAAGCCTAAAGACCCTTGCAGGCAGTTATGGAACGGTACAGGGCCCTACGGAACTTTACCAGCCACTACGGAACTCTACGGGCCCCTACGGAACCCTGCAGAACCCTCCAGAACCTTACACAATCCCACGGATTCCTACAGACTCCTGCGGGCACTTACTCAACCCTACAGGCCCCTACGGAACACTGCCAGCCCCTATGGAAGGAACCCTACGGGCCCCTACAGAACACTACTGGCTCCTGCGGTACTCTACAGGCCTCTAGGGAACCTACGAAGCTCTACGGAGCCCTATGGATCCTTACGGAACAGTACGGGCCCCTTCAAACCTCTGCAGGCGCTTATGGAAAGCTACAGGACCCTACGGAACTGTACGAGACTCTACAGGCCCCTAGGGAACACCACAGGCCCCTACGGAACCCTACACAACCCTCTGGAAACTTATGGCACCCTACAAGCTCCTACCAACCCCTGCGGGCACTTACACAACCCTACAGGCCCCTACGGAAATCTACGGGACTCTACGGGCCCCTAGGGAAGCCTACAGATTTTGACGGAACCCTACAAGCCCCTCTGGAACCCTACAGAATACTCCAGGACCCGACAGCACTCTACAAGACCCTTAGCAACACAACGGAACCTCACTAAAACCCTATGGGCTCCTACAGAACACTGCAGGTGCCTACGGAACCCTACAGACCCCTACGGAATACTACCAGCCACTACGGAAACCTATGGCCCCTACGGAACTCTACGGAACCTGACAGAAACACTGTGGGCCCCTACAGGCCCTTGCGGGCACTTGCAGAACTCTGCAGGAACCCACGGAACTTTATGGAACCCTACCAGCCCCTACGGAAGCCTAAAGACCCTTGCAGGCAGTTATGGAACGGTACAGGGCCCTACGGAACTTTACCAGCCACTACGGAACTCTACGGGCCCCTACGGAACCCTGCAGAACCCTCCAGAACCTTACACAATCCCACGGATTCCTACAGACTCCTGCGGGCACTTACTCAACCCTAGAGGCCCCTACGGAACACTGCCAGCCCCTATGGAAGGAACCCTACGGGCCCCTACAGAACACTACTGGCTCGTGCGGTACTCTACAGGCCTCTAGGGAACCTACGAAGCTCTACGGAGCCCTATGGATCCTTACGGAACAGTACGGGCCCCTTCAGACCTCTGCGGGCGCTTATGGAAACCTACAGGACCCTACGGAACTGTACGAGACTCTACAGACCCCTACGGAACACTACAGGCCCCTACGGAACCGTACGAGACTCTACAGGCCCCTAGGGAACACCACAGGCCTCTACGGAACCCTACACAACCCTCTGGAAACATATGGCACCCTACAAGCTCCTACCAACCCCTGCGGGCACTTACACAACCCTACAGGCCCCTACGGAATACTACCAGCCACTACGGAAACCTATGGCCCCTACGGAACTCTACGGAACCTGACAGAAACACTGTGGGCCCCTACAGGCCCTTGCGGGCACTTGCAGAACTCTGCAGGAACCCACGGAACTTTATGGAACCCTACCAGCCCCTACGGAAGCCTAAAGACCCTTGCAGGCAGTTACGGAACGGTACAGGGCCCTACGGAACTTTACCAGCCACTACGGAACTCTACGGGCCCCTACGGAATCCTGCAGAACCCTCCAGAACCTTACAGAATACCACGGATTCCTACAGACTCCTGCGGGTACTTACTCAACCCTAGAGGCCCCTACGGAACACTGCCAGCCCCTATGGAAGGAACCCCACGGGCCCCTACAGAACACTACTGGCTCCTGCGGTATTCTACAGGCCTCTAGGGAACCTAAATAGCTTTACGGAGCCCTATGGATCCTTACGGAACAGTACGGGCCCCTTCAGACCTCTGCGGGCGCTTATGGAAACCTACAGGACCCTACGGAACTGTACGAGACTCTACAGGCCCCTAGGGAACACCACAGGCCCCTACAGAAGCCTACACAACCCTCTGGAAACTTATGGCACCCTACAAGCTCCTACCAACCCCTGCGGGCACTTACACAACCCTACAGGCCCCTACGGAATACTACCAGCCACTACAGAAACCTATGGCCCCTACGGAACTCTACGGACCCTGACAGAAACACTGTGGGCCCCTACAGGCCCTTGCGGGCACTTGCAGAACTCTGCAGGAACCCACGGAACTTTATGGAACCCTACCAGCCCCTACGGAAGCCTAAAGACCCTTGCAGGCAGTTACGGAACGGTACAGGGCCCTACGGAACTTTACCAGCCACTACGGAACTCTACGGGCCCCTACGGAACCCTGCAGAACCCTCCAGAACCTTACAGAATCCCACGGATTCCTACAGACTCCTGCGGGCACTTACTCAACCCTAGAGGCCCCTACGGAACACTGCCAGCCCCTATGGAAGGAACCCTACGGGCCCCTACAGAACACTACTGGCTCCTGCGGTACTCTACAGGCCTCTGGGGAACCTACGAAGCTCTACGGAGCCCTATGGATCCTTACGGAACAGTACGGGCCCCTTCAGACCTCTGCGGGCGCTTATGGAAACCTACAGGACCCTACGGAACTGTACGAGACTCTACAGGCCCCTGGGGAACACTACAGGCCCCTACGGAACCGTACGAGACTCTACAGGCCCCTAGGGAACACCACCGGCCCCTACGGAACCCTACACAACCCTCCGGAAACATATGGCACCCTACAAGCTCCTACCAACCCCTGCGGGCACTTACACAACCCTACAGGCCCCTACGGAAATCTACAGGACTCTACGGGCCCCTAGGGAACCCTACAGATTTTGACGGCACACTACGAGCCCCTCTGGAACCCTACAGAATACTCCAGGACCCGACAGCACTCTACAAGACCCTTAGCAACACAACGGAACCTCACTAAAACCCTATGGGCTCCTACAGAACACTGCAGGTGCCTACGGAACCCTACAGACCCCTACGGAATACTACCAGCCGCTACGGAAACCTATGGCCCCTAGGGAACTCTACGGAACCTGACAGAAACACTGTGGGCCCCTACAGGCCCTTGCGGGCACTTGCAGAACTCTGCAGGAACCCACGGAACTTTATGGAACCCTACCAGCCCCTACGGAAGCCTAAAGACCCTTGCAGGCAGTTACGGAACGGTACAGGGCCCTAGGGAACTTTACCAGCCACTACGGAACTCTACGGGCCCCTACGGAACCCTGCAGAACCCTCCAGAACCTTACACAATCCCACGGATTCCTACAGACTCCTGCGGGCACTTACTCAACCCTAGAGGCCCCTACGGAACACTGCCAGCCCCTATGGAAGGAACCCTATGGGACCCTACAAAACACTACTACCTCCTGTGGTATTCTACAGGCCTCTAGGGAACCTACAAAGCTCTACGGAGCCCTATGGATCCTTACGGAACAGTACGGGCCCCTTCAGACCTCTGCGGGCGCTTATGGAAACCTACAGGACCCTACGGAACTGTACGAGACTCTACAGGCCCCTGGGGAACACTACAGGCCCCTACGGAACCGTACGAGACTCTACAGGCCCCTAGGGAACACCACCGGCCCCTACGGAACCCTACACAACCCTCCGGAAACATATGGCACCCTACAAGCTCCTACCAACCCCTGAGGGCACTTACACAACCCTACAGGCCCCTACGGAAATCTACGGGACTCTACGGGCCCCTAGGGAAGCCTACAGATTTTGACGGAACCCTACGAGCCCCTCTGGAACACTACAGAATACTCCAGGACCCGACAGCACTCTACAAGACCCTTAGCAACACAACGGAACCTCACTAAAACCCTATGGGCTCCTACAGAACACTGCAGGTGCCTACGGAACCCTACAGACCCCTACGGAATACTACCAGCCGCTACGGAAACCTATGGCCCCTAGGGAACTCTACGGAACCTGACAGAAACACTGTGGGCCCCTACAGGCCCTTGCGGGCACTTGCAGAACTCTGCAGGAACCCACGGAACTTTATGGAACCCTACCAGCCCCTACGGAAGCCTAAAGACCCTTGCAGGCAGTTACGGAACGGTACAGGGCCCTACGGAACTTTACCAGCCACTACGGAACTCTACGGGCCCCTACGGAACCCTGCAGAACCCTCCAGAACCTTACACAATCCCACGGATTCCTACAGACTCCTGCGGGCACTTACTCAACCCTAGAGGCCCCTACGGAACACTGCCAGCCCCTATGGAAGGAACCCTACGGGCCCCTACAGAACACTACTGGCTCCTGCGGTACTCTACAGGCCTCTAGGGAACCTACGAAGCTCTACGGAGCCCTATGGATCCTTACGGAACAGTACGGGCCCCTTCAAACCTCTGCGGGCGCTTATGGAAACCTACAGGACCCTACGGAACTGTACGAGACTCTACAGGCCCCTGGGGAACACCACCGGCCCCTACGGAACCGTACGAGACTCTACAGGCCCCTAGGGAACACCACCGGCCCCTACGGAACCCTACACAACCCTCCGGAAACATATGGCACCCTACAAGCTCCTACCAACCCCTGCGGGCACTTACACAACCCTACAGGCCCCTACGGAAATCTACGGGACTCTACGGGCCCCTAGGGAAGCCTACAGATTTTGACGGAACCCTACGAGCCCCTCTGGAACACTACAGAATACTCCAGGACCCGACAGCACTCTACAAGACCCTTAGCAACACAACGGAACCTCACTAAAACCCTATGGGCTCCTACAGAACACTGCAGGTGCCTACGGAACCCTACAGACCCCTACGGAATACTACCAGCCGCTATGGAAACCTATGGCCCCTACGGAACTCTACGGAACCTGACAGAAACACTGTGGGCCCCTACAGGCCCTTGCGGGCACTTGCAGAACTCTGCAGGAACCCACGGAACTTTATGGAACCCTACCAGCCCCTACGGAAGCCTAAAGACCCTTGCAGGCAGTTACGGAACGGTACAGGGCCCTACGGAACTTTACCAGCCACTACGGAACTCTACGGGCCCCTACGGAACCCTGCAGAACCCTCCAGAACCTTACACAATCCCACGGATTCCTACAGACTCCTGCGGGTACTTACTCAACCCTAGAGGCCCCTACGGAACACTGCCAGCCCCTATGGAAGGAACCCTACGGGCCCCTACAGAACACTACTACCTCCTGCGGTATTCTACAGGCCTCTAGGGAACCTACGAAGCTCTACGGAGCCCTATGGATCCTTACGGAACAGTACGGGCCCCTTCAGACCTCTGCGGGCGCTTATGGAAACCTACAGGACCCTACGGAACTGTACGAGACTCTACAGGCCCCTAGGGAACACCACCGGCCCCTACGGAACCCTACACAACCCTCCGGAAACATATGGCACCCTACAAGCTCCTACCAACCCCTGCGGGCACTTACACAACCCTACAGGCC